>NC_039360.1:133332126-133634907 GCF_003573695.1 Papaver somniferum | reverse complement strand
TGTGATCTGATCTTGCATCTTCTATCGTACGACTACAATCTTATTGATTGGCTTGCGATCGTGAGAGTTCTCCGATAGGCAAGATAAAGAAGTCACAAACATCTTCGTCTCACTGTTTGTGATTCCTTGACGTCCTCTTGTTTATACAAGTAAGACTGTTGAGAGGTGATTGATTAATCTAGGCTGTTCTTCGGGAATATAAGACCGGATTATCAATTGGTTCCTGTTCACCTTGATTTCATATCATAAGACGGAACAAAAACCTAGGGTTCTTCTGTGGGAGACAGATTTATCCTTTGGTAGACTTTTCTGCGTGAGACAGATTTGTTTATTATCAAGTCTGCGATTTTGGGTTGCAGTAACTCTTAGTTGTGGGTAAGATCAGCTAAGGGAATCAAGTGCGCAGTATCCTGCTAGGATCGGAGGCGTAGGGAGTACAACTGTACCTTGGATATGTGGGTGACTGATTGGGGTTCAACTATAGTCCAGTCCGAAGTTACCTTTGGGTAGGCTAGTGTCTGTAGCGGATTAATACAGTGTGTATTCAATCTGGACTAGGTCCCGAGGTCTTTTTGCATTTGCGGTTTCCTCGTTAACAAAACTTCTGGTGTCTGTGTTATTTCATTTTTCGCATTATATTGTTTATCTTTATAATTGAAATAATACAGGTTGTGCGTTTGTGATCATCAATTGGAAACCCGACCTTTGGTTGTTGATTGATATTGATTGATCATTGGATAATGATCTTTGGTACCGTCCAATTACTTCTTGTGTTTGATTAGGACTCACTGATTTATATTAGCTTGAGTAATATCAAAACTAAGAGATAGATATTAACTCCTTGAGATACTTTTATATAGATTGAGTCTGACTGTCTAGTTGATTCTCTAGCAAAGTATTTCGGAGTTAGTCCATACAGATTGCTAAGCGAAATATTGGTGGTGTTGTTAGACCCCCGCTTTTCAGGTCCCACACCTTGCAATCCCTTGTTTTCATAATTATTATTTCCCTCATCTCATGAAACTCCTTCGTTTGAGCAAAAATCATGGTTTCTTCATATTTTCTCAAATATTGCTCAAACCATGAAAAAAAGCCAAAAAGTCAGATGGTCACATGACCGACTAGGCTACTCACGCCAAATAATAGAATATTATTATTTTAATATTTTCCAAATTTTGATCAAACAACCAAAGTTCTACTTGCTCATTCGAGCAAAATCAAGAATTTCAGTCAAAGATCGAACTTTTCTGAAAATCCGAGATATTGCTCAAACGCACACCGATATCAAAACTCTCAGGATTGAGACACAAACATTATGGTGACATGTGCATGCTTCCTTGACCGACCAAGGACGGCCCTAAGGCTTGCAAGGATCCGGTCCCACACATTCTTATAATTCTGACCTAACTTGCTCAATTGCTCATATTGGGTACGTCCAAACTCTTTCCAACCAACTTGGAATTTTCTAAATCGACCATCAGCTGGTCCCACACCACCAAGGGCCGGTTCTATGCCCCCTTGGTCGGTCCCTCACTTCTCCATAAATTAGGTTTTATCACCTAACGCTCAGACGAACACTATTTTAATAAATGATAAAACCGACATTTTATCATTATTCTTTCACCAACCGGTCAACTAAGGACCCTGGTGCACGCTCACTCGAGAACTTGGGAACCACATGGTAGTCCATCATCCCATGTGGTCGGTCCCTACCTCACTCATGACCTATTTTCAGCAATTCATCAATTGACGAACACTTGATCAAAATTAGGGTTTCGAACAAACGCTCCACAAATCATCATTCTGAGCAAGTTCAAACACTAATAAATTTATGTTGATCCAGTAATCAACATTTAGATTATTACATAATATTTGGTAGTCTTCCAATATTTTAATTAATATTTTATTGGGTCATGTTATCAATAAATAATTCGTCAATTGAGCAATACTTGCTCAGTTGCTCGAATATTGATCCAGCTATCAATATTCAACAATTCGTCGAATTGAGCAAATCGAATATTGATCTAACTATCAACATTCCGCCAATATTGATTCAACTCAATATTCAATAATTCATCGAATTTACAATATTTGCTCAGACGAGCAATATCTAAGAATTGTACGTCTAATTAACATGTTCAATCCATGAATCACTGAGCATTCGTCACTCATGCTCGGTTCAACAAAAATTATACTTTAATAAGTCAACCAATACTAATCAAATATACTCTGCTTTGCAGACTCCACGTTCGTGAGAATCAATCACGTCACATGGGGGGATATTACTTAGGGTTTTGGTCTGGCGGCCTACGACACGTGTGTTCATCCATGATGAGAAACGTGAGTTAGTCGTGCAAACAGTTGAAGGAGTTAGAAAAGTAGTGTGTGGATAGTTAACCAAGTCTCCGCACGACATGGAACTGGTTTTACCACGATCTCCCACTTTCTCACTCTTTCACTCATGAAACCGTCATACTTACTGGGATCAATGTGTTTGTTAGTCTGACAATATAAATAAGTTCTGAATTGATGACTGAAACAATCATCAATCGTCTACACAGAAGTCTCGATCAAACTTATTTACACATATTTGCAGAAACCTTCAACACATCCACAATCCTTGATCATCATTAATCCCACAATTCTCAGCTTCCCTTCTACAGATCAACCCATCTCCCTCTTTGTAACCGAATTGACTCTGGAACAACCATTGATTTGGTTTAGACCGGAGTCCTACAGATTGATATCTCGAACTCAAAGCACTCCCGTGCAGTGCATCTGTGTGAGGTTAAGCAATTTGCTCGGTTGAGGAGCCGAACAGTTATCTCTCAACTTCCCTAAAAAATAAGCAAATCATTTTTCCCTATCTACACTGGCATATTATGTTTTCAATCTTAAATGACATGAAAGTAACGATATGAATGGAGATAGTTCAAGTCAGTATTACTAACCTCAAGTGGAAGGATGGTATTCATTGTAGTCGATACGTCTTCACATTCTTTAGATCTTCAAGGTAATACGTGTATGTCTCAACATTCCTAGACTTTCTAGTATAACCTAAACGAAGTTGACTCTAGTACGTTTAATCAAGCGACTCTAATTGAGTTTTCATACTAAAATATGACAACCAAACTTGACATACCAACGCTTAGTGGATTCAACCGAGCAATGATCTAACAACCTCGCTAATTTTAACTACTGAAAATCTTGAATAAATTGGGAGCATATTCTGTAAAATAGAAATCCTTCATATCCCCACTCCTTCTTTATTTTCTCATTTTGGCAATCGGTCATCCCTCATTTTTGGTAACCGGCAACCTCATTTTGAATTAGAAATTGGCCATCCCTCACCATTTGAAACTTAAAAGACGAGGGTACCCAAATACACAACAATATTTTATTTATCAACATATAAGTCTTTTACCAAGTATGATCATCTACGGACAGAGTCGAGACAATACAACAACTTCGGTACACACTTCTTGTGATCGTCTATGGATATGATATCGAGACAATACAAGAACAAGATCACTTGTGTGATTGATTATGAACTCAAGATCGAGATGATACAACAACAAAGTGAACACTTGATAATAGGTTCGGTAATAAGCGAAACTCTATAGGATTAATATCAAGTGTTACAGATGAACGTGCAAATGAAATTTACTTTAATTATAATAAAACAATTATAATGCAGAATAATAAAGTAAATGGCACAACAAGATTTTGTTAATGAGGAAACCACAAATGCAGAAAACCCCGGGACCTTGTACAATTTTGAATACTCTCATAATTAAGACGCTATACAAGATCTAATACAAACTTCGTATAACTGAGACCAAGTACACTACCCCTAGTTACTAAAATATCTATAAGACTTGTACAACCTATAAGAGTTAAGCACGAAGGTTTCACATACCCTATTTTAGATAACCAATATTAAAACCAAACTACAAAAGTAATTTGGTTTCAATATGTTATCAAGGAAACAATTCCTCGAAGAAATTTTCCCTTTAGTCCGACAAATCGACTAAATTACTTAATTCTTTTGTCGAACCGATTGCATATGTACAATCGATCATAATTGACTTAGTTTATCTTATCTGGAATCATATGGATTAAACATATGACTCCGTAATTTTTGTTAAGCCAAAAACAACGGATAAAACCCAAAATAAATTGACTTGTCATTGTTTTTCTCAACCGGAATCAATTGAAACAAATATAATTATTGTAAACACCGTAATTTCACCGAATTTCGTTAAGCAAAAACACGAGATACCAAACAATAAAGAGGATACCAAAACATAAGCCAAATAAATTGAAACAGTTTTTTTTAACCCGAAACAATTGAATCATAAAAATCAATCCACACAGTATAATGGAACATATCAATTGTACCTAAATTTTATTAAGCAAAAGCAAAATATATGCAATAAACTCAAGCTTTTCATAAACAGGAAAAACTATTAACTAACAATAAGAATCGTTACCTCAATTTCCACAACCACTTCTTCCCAGAAAGATATATCTTTTAAGAGCAAGTTCAAATGAGAGCTCTCCCCCAGTGTGTTGTCATCCTCTCACAAGAATAAAAGATCAACAACAAAAGCAACCTGAAAAAGCGGGGGTCTAACAACACCACCCAATATTTTGCTTAGAAATCTGTATGGACTAACTCCGAAATACTTTGCTAGAGAATCAACTAGACAGTCAGACTCAATCTAGTTAAAAGTAAATCAAGGAGTTAATATCTCTATCTTGTTTTTGATATTACTCAAGCTAATAGAAATCAGCGAGTCCTAATCAAACACAAGGAATACTTGGACGGTACCAAAGACCAATTTCCAAGGATCAATCAACAACCAAAGGTCGAATTTCCAATTGATGATCACAAACGCACAACTTGTATTATTTCAATTATATAAACAATATAATGCGGAAATAGAAATAACACAGACACCAGAATTTTGTTAACGAAGAAACCGCAAATGCAGAAAAACCTGGGGACCTAGTCCAGATTGAATACACACTGTATTAATCCGCTACAGACACTAGCCTACCCCAAGGTAACTTCGGACTGGACTATAGTTGAACCCCAATCAGTCACCCACATATCCAAGGTACAGTTGTACTCCCTAAGCCTCCGATCCTAGCAGGATACTGCGCACTTGATTCCCTTAGCTGATCTTACCCACAACTAAGAGTTACTGCAACCCAAAATCGCAGACTTGATAATAAACAAATCTGTCTCACATAGAAAAGTCTATCAAAGGATAACTTTGTCTCCCACAGAAGAACCCTAGGTTTTTGTTTTGTCTTATGATATGAAATCAAGGTGAACAGGAACCAATTGATAATCCGGTCTTATATTCCCGAAGAACAGTCTAAATTAATCAATCACCTCTCAACAGTCTTACTTGTATAAACAAGAGGACGTCGAGGAATCACAAATAATGAGACGAAGATGTTTGTGACTTCTTTATCTTGCCTATCGGAGAACTCTCACGATCTCAAGCCAATAAATAAGATTGTACTCGTACGATAGAAGATGCAAGATCATGTCACACAACTACGATAAAAGTAGTATCTGTCTGGCTTCACAATCCCAATGAAGTCTTTAAGTCGTTAACCTGGTTTTAGAGAAGAAAACCAAAGGTTAGAGGAGAATCGACTTTAGCGAGCGCACTGGTATCACACAGACGTGTGGGGATTATTTTTGCCCAATACTAGATGTCTCCTTTATATAGTCTTCACATCAGGGTTTTGCCTTAGGTACAAAGCAATCAATATTCACCGTTAGATGAAAACCTGATTTAGATTCAAGCTAATATTTATCAACCGTTGGATCGAAAACTTAGCTTGTCACACACACTTGAGATATACATTTATTGGGTTTGTGAAAACCGTGCCCAAACCTGTACGTGTATGTTGGTTCAACATAGTAACCCAAAAGGTTAACCATATGAGGATTTCATATTAACCTTGTTCTTCTACACCATAACTAGTTCAATTTACTCAAATGAACTAGTTAGAGAGTTGTTCAATTGCTATGAGATCTTATGTAACTACACAAGACACAATTAAAACAAAGATGATTCGATTTGAATCGGCTCACGAACTTTATAGCCACGGTTTGCATACTGCATTCCTTAGTAATTTAAGTTTCATGTTCAGAGCACATCTTTAGATCATAACCCACTCAAGAACGCAAACAAGTTCGCGGACTTAAGGCAACCGGCAGAGTTTTCCAAACTCAGCAGAAAATCTCGGCAAGGAGACTTCCGCCAGTTCGCGGACTAAACACGCAAACGAGTTTTTGGAAATTCTCGGTAGAGAAATTTCGTCAGTTGGAGAACTGAGTTCGCAAACTGAGTTCGCGAACTTGGCAAAGCCAATTCCTCCAGTTTCTCTCAATCAACAAAGTTCGCAAACTTCGGATTAAGGAATAGCACTTATGCACATTTGTGTTACCACACAATGCTTATATCCATCATTGGTTATATTGACCTAAACTCTCATTCCAACCATTGAAACATTCTTAGAGGACATTATATAGTTGTTACACTATTTTTCGTCAAAGTGATTTTCAAAGTGATTGAAACATTATAACTTTCGTCATTAGGTGAAGATAAACCCGATCAAAGCGAAACGCTTTACCAACACATGATTTCGAGATATAGATAGGCGAGATATACTCGGCTCGAAATATCAAATGTGTATGATCCAGTCTATATAGCATACGACTTTTGTCTCATAAGAAGTAGGAGATAGAAGAGATAGACTTTTGAGTGATAGATAAGTTCAAGTCTCCACATGCCTTTTTGTTGATGAAGTTCCACGGTTCCTTGAGTAGATCTTCGTCGTTGTATGATAAATCGCCATGAAGTCCTTGAGCTCAACTACACTTTTCTATCATAGTCCGAGACTTAGCTATGTTGACTAGAAATCAAGACTCATAGTTTTGATCACTAACATTGACAAACATGCTTGATATAACAACGCATGCGAGGTCGACCGAGCTATGCTCTAATAATCTCCCCCTTTGTCAATTTTAGTGACAAAACTATTAATACATATGGAATACAAAAAAGATAAACTTTAGTGGCTCCTATTCCATAGTCTTATCTTCAACGTTCCCTGAAATCTTCGTCCTTTCAAGTACTCCTATGATCCCAAAGGTTGTAAGTTTATCATCACCGTTGTTGAAGATCTGTAGCTATAACAATGAGAGAAATCGAGATTCTCGATCATCATTATAAAGTGACATAGTATTATTATGTAACATCAAAGTCCAATTGCATCACGACTTTAACAATAATACTACATTGATATGTTTCACTCCCCCTTAGTCAATACTCCATCTCACATGGAAACCACTCCCCCTTACAGAATGATCCGAAAACCATATGTATATGTAGTAGAACTACACACTAATTCTCCCCCTTTTTGTCAATAAAATTGGCAAAGGTACAAGAACGGGATCCTAATGAAATTTCTGAGAAGTGACGTTTCATAGACTAAAATAAAAACATACATACCAACTTAATTTAGATGCAATCATAAAGCCGAAGCTAAATGCATTCATCAAGGAGTTTTAAGATACAATATAACCCCTATAAAATTCCACAACCGCACACCCCGCAAGATATTACCATTAAGCACAAGTTCAAAAGAACTCTCCCCCATTTGATGTCATTCCCGAAAGAACAACAAGAGCGACCTTAATTTCGAAAGAAAAGAAAGATTTTTATTTGGACACCAAAAACCATAGGAATGATTTTCCATATCCAAAACTCAATCAAATTAATCACAAGTAAACCCATGATTAATTTAATTGGAATATGCAACTAAATCAAACCACAAAAGTGATCAATTTAATTGATTGTGCTCAACATAAGTAAACTTACGAAGCTACGACTAAGGTAATCATACGGAGATGACTAACTTAATCGTTTACATACTCAACATAAGGAAAACCTTACGGAATATAATACTACATTAACCAATAGAACATGAATAGTATAGTCGTTCATATAATCAACACAAGAACTTGTGGAGTATATGAATACTCAACTAGACTAATTACAAGAGAACCTATAATTAATCTAATTGGAAAACACAACCAAACTAATCACATAAGTAATCAATTTAATTGTCAATTGTTTTGCTCGACAAAAGAAAATTTTCGAAGCAAATAACTAAATAACCAACCAAGATGATTACTTTAGTTCAAAGATGCTCGACATAAAGTACCTTACGGAACAACCAACAAAGCTAATCAAAAAATAATCAACTTAGTTGTATCGTGCTCGAAATAAGACACATTACGGAGCCTCACGGTAATACAAAACGAATGGATCAATGAAGATCAATACCGTGGAATACATACAAGGATCTATTATATTTTTCCATCATTATTTGCATAACGACATAATAGACTTTATCCTTGTCACACAAAAGATTTTACCCTATTTCCCGTCAAATACATGACTGCATAAGCATAACTTTTGTATTTGTCAAAAGTCCATTCGTCCTTTCATCAATACGAATACCAATTTATGAACGACTTTACTTTTGACAACATACGGGACCTTCAAGTTCACGGACGCAAACAATACATATCCCATAAAAATATTGCAATACTTCAAAATCAAACAGATTAATACTGCAATGACATCATCCTCCAAATATTTTTAGAATTTAAAAACCAATAAACCTAAAAAATAACATAAGAAGATGAAAACAAAAATAGCTATGTGTAGTCACAGTCATCGCTATTGAAAGCACTAGTTATTCTTCCAGCTAAACCAAAAAGGAAGATATACTAGGTATATAAGAAGATGCATTACTCATCACCTTCATCATCAGACAATTTCCAAGAAGCTTGAATTGAATCCAACTCTTCCTTGAGCTCGGGACACTTGGTTCCAATTAACGACTCTTGATATTTTAAGCACTTCACTCTTGCATTTACCTTGCACACACACTTGAAATTAACTCTATATTAACAAGAAACCTTTCTCTATTTATCATGGATTTGAAATCCATCTTTTTAAAATCAACATCATGAATGTTGGCATAGAAAATCCTTGTTAGAGAATCAAAACCTTCACCAAGGCCATTAAAGATATTCCCAAGATTGAACTTTTTGAAGCAAGCTAAATCCTCTTCATGTCCACTAAATGTTTCCAATCTCTTTTCTAGAATAAAACCTTTGGAAGCAATCCTATCAAAAGTTCTAGCACAAGAAATAATCATTCACAAACCTAATTCTAAGAGAATTTTGATCACAATGAGAATTCAAGCTAGGGTTTTTTGAGCTTTTTTAACTCATTTTCATGATCCTAGAAATCATCATAAAGAGATATACTAGAGGGAATTACTTACTTGAAGAGAACCTCAAACACCCTTCCTTTTGATTTCTTCAAAGAATCTTTAATGGTGGAAAAACACAAACCCTGGTTCACTTATGCGGACGAAAGATGAGGAAGGAGAAGGTTTGCGGACCACATACATATATATCCCTCATTCACGGGCTTGGGATGTACACGAACCGTGACCTACGTAAGACTTATGGGATTTTTTTATCCCTTTTCACATTAAGGGTATGCAACCAACATAGATGTGAAATATAACAGAAGTAATAAAAAGCTTAACCAAACAATAACACAACTGTACACAACTCAAACCATTTCTTTCCCCACATCAAGATATGTACAAATAGGGAAAAGCCAGTCTTGTTACCAAGAGGTATAATGCACAGAAAAATTATCATGCGGATCTTCTAGTTGATATGTGTGAACAGTCCCTGTAGTACAATCAAAATAATGATGATAGTTAGGGCAGCTGGAGATTTCTATCCTTCGTTTGTTTGGGCTAGAAGAAGGATATTTCCGATTTCCGGGTTGTTCAGTATTAACAGTTTTAACACGACCAACACCCTTTCCGGAATGATTCTTAGACTTAACAGAATTAAGTTTTTCTAAGAATTTAAAAACGCCTTCGAACGCTTTAAACAGATCTTTATCAATTGATCCATCACGATAGTATTCCTCATAGATATCAAGAGTTAATCTAATGAGGTTCCATATCCTTCAGCGTATTGAACGTTTCCCAATCTTTCCTTCTTTTTATTTTTTCCTTCTGATTGCTTCTTAACATCTAAATCTCCCCTTTTAGATGAAGTAAGATTATCATGAGAAACCAGAGGTTTTAACCATAACAATCTTTGAACAATCTATAAGGAATTCTGGCGTGCGTAACAGATGCCAGGAGCAAGTTTTCCAAAGAAATTTCCCATAGGACAATTTATAAGGAACCAACAAACATAAACTTATCAGGTTTACCGTGTTTGCCTGCTCTGATACCAATTGAAAAAGTGGGGGTCTAACAACACCACCCAATATTTCGCTTAGCAATATGTATGGACTAACTCCGAAATACTTTGCTAGAGAATCAACTAGACAGTCAGACTCAATCTAGTTAAAAGTATCTCAAGGAGTTAATATCTCTCTCTTGTTTTTGATATTACTCAAGCTAATGGAAATCATCGAGTCCTAATCAAACACAAGGAATACTTGGACGGTACCAAAGATCAATGTCCAAGGATCAATCAATATCAATCAACAACCAAAGGTCGGATTTCCAATTGATTATCACAAACGCACAACCTGTATTATTTCAATTATATAAACAATATAATGCGGAAATAGAAATAACACAGATACCAGAATTTTGTTAACGAGGAAACCGCAAATGCAAAAAAACCTGGGGACCTAGTCCAGATTGAATACACACTGTATTAAGTCGCTACAGACACTAGCCTAATCTAAGCTAACTTCGTACTGGACTATAGTTGAACCCCAATCAGTCTCCCACCGATCCAAGGTACAGTTGTACTTCTACACCTCTGATCCCAGCAGGATACTACACACTTGATTCCCTTAGATGATCTCACCCACAACCAAGAGTTGCTGCAACCCAAAATCACAAACTTGATAATAAACATATCTGTCTCACACAGAAAATTCTATCAAAGGATAAATCTGTCTCCCACAGATAAACCCTAGGTTTTGTTCCGTCTTAAGATATAAAATCAAGGTGAACAGGAACCAATTGATAATCCGGTCTTATATTCCCGAAGAACAACCTAGATTAATCAATCACCTCTCAACAGTCTTACTTGTATAAACAAGAGGACGCCGAGGAATCACAAACAGTGAGACGAAGATGTTTGTGACTTCTTTATATTTCCTATCGGAGAACTCTCACGATCTCAAGCCAATTAATAAGATTGTACTCGTACGATAGAAGATGCAAGATCAGATTACACAACTACGATAAAAGTAGTATCGGTCTGGCTTCACAATTCCAATGAAGTTTTTAAGTCGTTAACCTGGTTTTAGAGAAGAAAACCAAAGTTTAGAGGAGAATCGACTCTAGCGAGCGCACTAGTATCACACAGACGTGTGGGGATTAGTTTTTCCCAATGCTAGATGTCTCCTTTATATAATATTCAAATCAGGGTTTTGTCTTAGGTACAAAACAACCAATATTCACCGTTAGATGAAAACCTGATTTGGATTCAAGCTAATATTTCTCAACCGTTGGATCGTAAACTTAGCTTGTCACACACACTTGAGATATACGTTTACTGGCTTTGTGAAAACCGTGCCCAAACGTGTACGTGTATGTTGGTTCAACATAGTAACCCAAAAGGTTAACCATATGAGCATTTCATATTAACCTTGTTCTTCTTCACCATAACTAGTTCAATTGACTCAAATGAACTAGTTAGAGAGTTGTTCAATTGCTATGAAATCTTATGTAACTACACAAGACACAATTAAAACAAAGATGATTCGATTTGAATCGGCTCACGAACTTTATAGCCACGGTTTGCATACTGCATTCCTTAGTAATTTAAGTTTCATGTTCAGAGCACATCTTTAGATCATAACCCACTCAAGAACGCAAACAAGTTCGCGGACTTAAGGCAACCGGCAGAGTTTTCCAAACTCAGCAGAAAATCTCGGCAAGGAGACTTCCGCCAGTTCGCGGACTAAACACGCAAACGAGTTTTTGGAAATTCTCGGTAGAGAAATTTCGTCAGTTGGAGAACTGAGTTCGCAAACTGAGTTCGCGAACTTGGCAAAGCCAATTCCTCCAGTTTCTCTCAATCAACAAAGTTCGCAAACTTCGGATTAAGGAATAGCACTTATGCACATTTGTGTTACCACACAATGCTTATATCCATCATTGGTTATATTGACCTAAACTCTCATTCCAACCATTGAAACATTCTTAGAGGACGTTATATAGTTGTTACACTATTTCTCGTCAAAGCGATTTTGAAAGTGATTGAAACATTATGAATTTCGTCATTAGGTGAAGATAAACCCGATAAAAGCGAAACGCTTTACCAACACATGATTTCGAGATATAGATAGGCGAGATATACACGGCTCGAAATATCAAATGTGTATGATCCAGTCTATATAGTATACGACTTTTGTCTCATAAGAAGTAGGAGATAGAAGAGATACACTTTTGAGTGATAGATAAGTTCAAGTCTCCACATACCTTTTTGTTGATGAAGTTCCACGTTTCCTTGAGTAGATCTTTGTCGTTGTATGATGAATCGCCATGAAGTCCTTGAGCTCAACTACACTTTTCTATCCTAGTCCGAGACATAGCTATGTAGACTAGAAATCATGACTCATAGTTTTGATTACTAACATTGACAAACATGCTTGATATAGCAACGCATGCGAGGTCGACCGAGCTATGCTCTAACACAACCTTTATCAGAGAAAGGTTGAACCGGTTTAACTAATGCGTGCCAATAGAAAAAGTTTAAACCCGAAACCCATATTGTGACGGACCGGAAAATTTATGCCTAGCTCGCCAGGGCGCGCATGCCATAACTTCCGCGATGCGCCATGATACTACTTACTATGCCTTAAAACTATGCAAATGCACATTCATTTGCCCTTGCAAGCATTCTCGTAGAGCATGATGCAGCTAAATTAGCTTCCACACCGTTCCAACTTACCATAGAACTTAAGGGTATAAAGCTTTGCCTCACTGAATTTGCTATCTAGCTGAGTAACCGTCATACTTCCTCATCAAGTTTGGCCACAATCATCTCCTGTGTCAATCTACCGAGCCAGATGATATGAGAAGCCAAAGTGCTACAATCATCTCTCAGGTAGATGATATGAGCGACAAAGTGCTGGACCGGAAATGCTGCAACTCATTGCGTTTGCCTACGTACCCTTCCCTACTCTAAAGGAATCAAGCACAGACCGTAGTTCATCCTCGAAGGTACAAGAAACTAAAGCCTACACATTTGCAAGGCCGTGGCCTAGCAATAATGGTAACGGCCTAGTCCGTATAGGCCATTTCGTCAAAATGCACAAAGATTGTGCAGTATCGGGTCCGCGACATGGCATAGTGATGCCTTCGCTTCAAATGCCCCATTGGCAAGGCTACGCAACTATAAATGTGGATTACGCATCATTTACACCGTTCCGGCTAAGCCATGGAGCTTACTTGGTACATAGTCCGCATATGCACCTTCAACCAACTACCCCTCCCTATATATGTTAACTTACCATTTGATGTGATTTTGAAAGTTGTTGTAAAAGTGGTAAGAAAGATGTCGTTCACTCAGACTTGTAGAGATTCGATTTTAGACTCAAATTAAAATAGAAAACTTAAGAAGTTGTTATTAAGATTTTAGAGAAAACTGAGACTATGGATTCCACTATTTTCCAATTTTTCATGTGATTCAATATTAACAATTATCATGCAATTCTAGACAATATAGCTCCACTAAAAAGAAATTGTGATTTTAAAATATTGTCAATGGTAGATTTTCAAAACACTAGTTGTTAATCTCAAGCATGGAACATCAAGAGCCCTAAGCTAAGCATGCACCATCAAGTAAAAACACAACAAGTTGATAAAAATCATTATTTCAATTTTTATTCAATGCAATTAATCATAAAAGAATTGCAGAAATTAATTAAATAATCGTTACCACATGATTGTTGGAAAAATAGCTTCCCCCGTTGCCTTAGTTAAGGGGTTTAGCTCCTCATATTATTCACGTGCACAAAATAGGTGTTCATAGCTCAAAAGGGTGAAAAACAAGAGAAAACTAGTAAAGTAGACAGTTTGCAACGGTTTATAAGCGTTACAAACTGACTGTTACAGAGCACTATTGCAATATGAACTGTTACAAGGAACGATAGAAACTTTCTGCTGTAAAATAAAAGACTGTTCCTATGGTCTTATGTTCTTCGTGTTCTTCAGCAGCAGCAGCAGCAGAAGCAGAAGCAGAATCTGGTTCCCTGCAACTTCGATTTCGCGGCTCTGTAGTATTCTAAACTTCCCCTAACTTCTTCTAAACTTCAATACCCATCTCTGAGACTCGAGCACTCCTTTTATACCATTCAGAAACCTCCAAATCCCGATTAAATTTCTTCTTTTCTTTCTGAGGAAGTCACGGCAATAATTTCTTCCCTTACTTGTTTCACGCGTTTCTGAACTTTCCAACTCCTCCAAAACTCTTCCTTAGACAGATACGTATCTTTGGAAAGAATATCTCGCCTTTAGTCTCCCTGGAATTCCAAAAATAAATCATGCAGGGACCCGTGTAAACTCACTCCCCTGTTTTGCTCCAACTCGATTTCTAGCCAATTTGGGTTCAATCCAACGACTTTACCAGACTTGTTTTAGCTTAAGAAATAAACCCAATCTATTTCAGCCTTTTAGTCTCCATAGAACTCGATCAAAATCTCAACCCTAATTTCTGCCGTGAAAACCATTTTTTTCCCGCCTTTTTCTAATTTGAATTTGGGAAGGAAGTGACCTCCCCTTTATCCGTGGCTGGTCTCCCTTTAGCAACTGAGGTGCAAATAGTAAATTTTGGGGCGTAGATAGTAATTTTCAGGGTACCTTTAACAACTCCTCCGGGTGCCTTCAACGCATTTCTGGGGTACTTTTCGAGCCAATTTTTCGGCAAGAGACTATTTCTCCAAAAACACCTACAATAACATAAAATGATCAAATAAGTACAAAATCGAGCGCTAACAATACAGAGTATTGAGAACAAATTAGACACAAAAATGTGTCTATCACCATTTCTACAACTTAGGAAATGGGAGAGGATTGACATGCTTGCTTCACTATTTATGGTCGTTGCCATGTATCCCTGCATAGCCGACAATGACTGCTGAGTTCGCTTCTGTAATGCGTAATAATTGCGCAACACATTCTGTCTATTGCGCAACAATCGTTATGGCTACTGCACAATGATTGCGCAATACTCGTTCTGGCTATTGCACACCACTCATTCAATGATTGCGCAATACTGGTTCTGGCTATTGCATAATGATTGTGCAACACTCGTTACGGCTATTGCACAATGATTGAGCAATACTCGTTCTGGATATTGCACAATGATTTTTTTATATTGCCTCTAGGACAATGTTCCTCTTAACGCAACAGAAGCTTTAGATAAAGCTTCATCTCATGCCATGACGCATCTTTGAGCACGCGCCATGCTTAAAATTAGGGGTGTTATATTATTCACCCCTTTAAAGAATTTCATCCCCGAAATTCAAAACAAAACTATTGTGGACAAACTCTTTGGTTTGGATTCCAAAGGAAAAGTCTCATACCAGATGCTTAAAAATCATAAGGTATCTTCAGTTTATCATGGAGCATCAATTAGGACCTTTTGAGCAAACATCCCATACCGCATACTCAGGAATCCAAAATGAGTCCACAATAGTACCAAGAATCACACTTGGTCAGTTGCCAAAAGGATATCCCAATAAGGTAGCCTAAATGTGCATCCCATATTACACACTTAGGAGTTCCTAAAGTTCACAAAGTTGGTGCCAACAATTTGTAGTACTGTATGGAACAAGATCCAGTTACCCATCGTCCCTGACGAACATCCAGGTTGCCACTCGTAAGTGGGATGCTAGCCGGCCCGATAGCGCACACCGTTGGCCAGTTTCCAACATGTAAGGATGATCAGTCCCATTTTCTACCTACCGTTCTGAATGGTCTTCCGGATATCCACTCGTAAGTGGGGTGCCACTTAGGCCAGGCAAACTCACAGTACTTAAACAAGATCAACTCGATTCGCAAAGTAACTAGCACAGCAGTTACAAACTGTTTTCGCGCAAAATTTGGCCCACTCTTCAATTTTAAGTTTTCATTCAAGGAAAATACTCTCTAATGAGTCCACTCTGCACAATACCTAGAGTTATCTCGGAACTTGTTCTGATATCAACTGTGACATACCGAAAAATTTATGCCTAGATACATACCGGTCCTTCCCCGATGCTCCATGATGATGCTACATACCGGTCCTTAAAACTGGGCAAATGCACATTCATTTTCCTTTGCAAGAATGCTCATGGAGCATGATGCAGCTAATTTAGCTTTCACACCATTCCAACTTACCATAGAACAAGGGTATAAAGCCTTTCCTCAACGTAGGAAATTCATCACTGAATTTATTATCTAGTTTAGTAGCCGTCATACTGCCTCATCAAGTTTGACCACAATCATCTCCTGTGTCGAGCTACCGATCCAGATGATATGAGAGTCCAAAGTGCCGCAATCATATCTCAAGTAGATGATATGAGTGACGAAGTGCTGGACCGGCAACGCTGCAACTTATTGTGGCTGCTTATGTACCCTTCCTTACTCTAAAGGGATCGAACACATACCGTAGGTCATCCTTAAAGGGACCAACAACTAAAGCCAACATATTTGCAAGGACGTGGACTAACAATAATGGTAATGGCCTAGTACGTATAGGTCGTTTCGTTAAAATACACAAAGATTGTGCAGTATCGGGTCTGCGACATGGCATAGTGATTCCTTCGCAACATATTCCCCATTGGCAAGGCTTCGCAGATATAAATGTGGCTTACGCATCATTTACACCGTTCTGGATAAGCCATGAAGCTTACTTTTAGAGCACTGCACGGTCGAACTCGCAAGCGTTTCTATCTCAAGCTTGTTTGTCAAGTTTAGTTTATCAAAACTATATACTTGGTTTCTAGTCTACTTATAGATATGTATTGGATTAGGATAAAATATGTACTGGAGCTTTAGACTTCACGATGTTCACCAATTGAAGACGAAGATCTACTGAGGAGCTTGGAGGAACTTCATCAACAAAATGGATGTGAAGACTAAAACCTATCTATCACTCAGAATTCTATTTTATTTTATCTTCTGATGAGACTAAGTCGTATAGCTATATAGACTTTTTCAGTATACACATTTGATATTCCGAACCGAGTTTAACTCGCTTATATATTTCTCGAAATATGTGTTGGAAGCTTTTTTCTTTAGCTATGTGATACGTAATCGATCAAGGGTACCTAGAGTCAGTGATGTTTGATAGGAATTTCAGTAAAACACAAAAGAAAAGATAACAATACTCAAAGAAAAGAACACACTTAATTCTTCCAACTTCTTCTTCTTTATTGCTTGAAAGAAAAACTCTATTACAAACCAAAAATATGACTGCCTTTCTCAAGTCTTTCTCTCCACCTGCTAACTTCTTCTTTTTGAAAGAAAACTCTTTTACAAACCTTCAATGGGTTCTTCTCTCGGAGATTTTCTCTACCTTTCTTTCCTACAAGTCTCCTCCTTTTATATGGGTGTAGACTTGCTGGAAAAGAAATAAATCTATGAGTTTTTAGAACTCATCTAAACTAGGAATCCTATCTAAAGTATGAAACCTCAAACTTCTAGGCTCAGTTATCAAACTTCCACCTCATCTAGTACCTTCTGGATACTCTAAACTAGGAATCCAATCTAGTTAGGAAACCTCAAAGACTTGTTGATCAAGCAAATTGTCGACCAACTCCTAGTGTCTTTCTATACACTCTTCTTGCCTAAGTACGGCTGTTCTGCTGTGAAGATAATCTTCACACTCTTCTATTATACTCCTGTATAATCCATACATTCTTCTGTGTATATAATCTTCACATGCTTCTGTACTTATAATCTCCTAGTATCTTCTAGATACTTACTAGGCTTAACATGGCTCAGATGTTGCTAAGATACTCCTGTATCATGGCTCCCCCATTTTAGGAAGCTGAAACTCCTGTGTAAGCTCTGTATTTCTAGCTCAGTTATCTCGAGCTCATTCTCTAGTACTCTTGCGTAATATCCAGCTGACTTCCCACGGTCATAAACAAATCTTGTAACCTTAGAGATCGTAAATGACAACAAACAAGAAATGTTGTTATACCTCATTGCAGCATAAGATATCCTTGCTTCTTTCCCGCGATAGAACACAAAGCCAAAACCTCTATTTCTGTTAGTGAACTTAGTTACGCCCATAACAAGCATTGATTCCGTCGTCCCGTCTTTATTTTCAGAACATACTTTCTTTTGATCTCCATCTTCTCTTTTGGAATCAGTAATTTCCATCTTCCTTTTCGACTTTCCTTGATCAAAAACAAAATCCACATGACTAGTGTTGGTGACGGTGTCCACCATTTTAATCGCAAATACTATCTTCGACATTCCACCTTCTACTACGATAAGAACGATGCCTCCAGTATTAAGATAGTCCAGTTTGACGTCTCCAAGCAAAGCATGATATCGAAACTGTTCCATTTTAATCAGCTGACCAGTATGATTAGAAAATAGCTCATGAAGCTTCTTTACGAATCGCTTCCCTTGGTGTAGGTTCTGAAGACGAATAACTTGGCTGTTATTCATTTCCGAGCGCTCCTTGTCTCTTAACATGTAAACTAAACATAAATCTGCTAAATTCCAGTTGGAAGTTTCCCGATAACAGTCCGTAATCCCTTCTCGATCTTGATTGTGAGGTTTAAGATACAACATTTCTCTTTCCATCTCAATTCCAAGTGTTTCCAGTAGGTATATCTCCATGAAATTTCTACCAGCCTTGAAAAAAATCCGTCGAGAGCCTATGAGTTTTCCCAAACCCAAATTCTGAATATTGGATTCACACACTTCAGAGAGTTCACCTTGTACTTTGATAGTCTGGATGTGCCTTGGTTGAACGTCATGCTCATCTAGGTTCTCTAGCAGTCCTACAAGTGTGATAAGAAGTTTTTCAGGCTGTTTGTTGCCAACACAAACCCCAACCTGGGCAGTAACACCATGTTGTGGTGGTTTAGAAAGACGTGCTTCTCTGGAATCAATTAACATATGGAAAATGACGACAAGCATATCTCATATACCAACCCTAAGAATGAAATTAAACCCGAAAACTCTTATACCCGTCACGGCATTAACGCCACACATCTTAGGTTGCCAAGCCAAAGTCTGCAATTTTAGGATTTAAATCCTTATCTAGAAGAATGTTGGGAGCTTTAAGATCTCTGTGGATAACTCTTGGGATAGAATCTCTGTGAAGATAAACAACCCCTCTGCTTATCCCTTCTACTATACTTCCCAATTTAAGCTTGGCGTGTTAGGATCTGATCCAAAATAATTTTAGAGCATTGAGTTAACGAGTGAAAATAATTTCAGGGGAGGATGTTAGTGGAAGAACAAACCGAAGAGAAATGACTCCAAGCTTTTGTTGGGTAGGTATTCAAAAATCAATATCCTCTCTTCTTCGTGAATACAGTAGCCGAATAGCCTAACCAGGTTTCTATGTTGTAGTTGGGCGATCACCGAAACCTCGTTTCGAAATTCTTATAAGAACTGAATACTGACTGATAACCTTATTGTTATTAGCCCACTGACTTGCAATCAAAAGTACACAGTCACTTGAAGATAGAGCCAAACGAAACACCATGACAACTGAAGTTGCAAAATAGTGCGTACACCGATAAGGTGACATCGTTCTTGATGCTCCTAGTAGTTGTAATGGAAACTCCTCAACTGGTTGCAGATCAGCCCTTTCAGAGTGCACCATATTGTGAGACTCCATTAGAGAGTTAAGATACAATGGTGCTCTTCTCATCTTAATTCCATGTGTTCCCTGCAGATATATGTTTCTACCGGTGTTAGACAAAATCTGTTGTAGTTCATCAGGATGGAAAATCTTCACCAAATTATACTTATGGTAGGCCATCTCACAAGAACTTCTTCTTTCTGAATGTCAGTATTGGGACATGCTTCTCTTGAATAACACATGATACTTTCCAGACTTTCAGAAAAAAATTTAGCTATAGCTTTTCTACAGGTACTCGAGAGAATTCGCCCTCGAAATCTACTAGTATAATTTTCTGTGATGCTTCTGTCTACCTTGATTGAAAAATCAATACCGGAAGGCATAAGCATAACTTCTTCCCCAACTTCTGGAAAATCTCCTTGGATAAAAGGGATAATACCAACAGAAGTAACTATGTCTTCAACTTCTGGATAGCCGTCTTAATATTCCTTTAATTTTTCTCATTCTCCCTTTGCACTTTCTTTTCTGCGCTTAGGTTTTCTTTTAACAACACTTGCTTTTATGAACGCAGCAAGGGTGTCTGCAAAATCTTGCATCTTAAGTTCAAGTTTTGCAAGCCTGTCTTCGTTTGACAGTTTCCTCTCATCTTCTTCACTTCCCATCTTGGTTCTAATACTTCCTCTAGGTTTCCTTGTGTCTGGTAGAAAAATGGTATCTTCCCCTAATCGCGTATATTGTTCACGTGTTAAGACCATGCACCACAAACTAACCCTAGAAAAATCAGAACGTAGCTCTGATATCACTTGATATGTAATCGATCAAGGGTACCTAGAGTCAGTGTTGTTTGATAGGAAGTTCAGTAAAACACAAAAGAAAAGATAACAGTACTCAAAGAAAAGAACACAAATAATTTTTCTAACTTCTTCTTCTTTATTGCTTGAAAGAAAAACTCTATTAGAAACCAAAACTATGGCTGCCTTTCTCACGTCTTTCTCTCCACCTGCTAACTTCTTCTTCTTGAAAGAAAACTCTTTTACAAACCTTTAATGGGTTCTTCTCTCGAAGATTTTCTCTACCTTTCTTTCCTACAAGTCTCCTCCTTTTATATGGGTGTAGACTTGCTGGAAAAGAAATAAAGCTATGAGTTTTTAGAACTCATCTAAACTAGGAATCCTATCTAAAGTATGAAACCTCAAACTTCTAGGCTCAGTTATCAAACTTCCACCTCATCTAGTACCTTCTGGATACTCTAAACTAGGAATCCAATCTAGTTAGGAAACCTCAAAGACTTGTTGATCAAGCAAATTGTCGACCAACTCCTAGTGTCTTTCTAGACACTCTTCTTGCCTAAGTACGGCTCTTCTGCTGTGAAGATAATCTTCACGCTCTTCTGTTGTACTCCTGTATAATCCGTACGTTCTTCTATGTATATAATCTTTACATGCTTATGTACTTATAATCTCCTAGTATCTTCTAGATACTTACTAGCCTTAACATGGCTCAGATGTTTCTAAGATACTCCTGTATCACTATGTTCATAATATTCTTGACAAGTTTAGTTGGAAACAATTTATTTGTTGGAAAATAAATATAATGTCAAAAGATGATCATGTGAAAATTACCTTGAACATCTTATATGATTTTTGTGAGACATTCATTTGATGTTAGCTTGGGAAGTTTCATATTGATCATTCGATCACTTGAAAAGTACTTGAATCTAATGGTACATGTGAGACTACCGTTATCATCTTCCAAGGATGTTTCAATGACTGAAATGAGAGTATAGAACGATTACCCATGTCTGGATACAACACGGTATGCATACCTAGTATGCGAACTGTATTGTGATGATTCAGGTATGGAAATCTTGTTTGCGTACCTAGTATGCGGACGGATTTACCTGAGAAGGTTCGGAACTCTTGTTTGGGTACCTAATATGCAAATGAGTTTACCTGAGTTAGGTCCGAAACTGTTGTTCGCGAATCGGGTTTGCGAACGGCTTGACTAGGCCAAGCTCTGGAGCTGTTGTTCGCGTACTTGGTTGGAGAACACAATGGTGAAGTTCTAGAATCGATCATGTATTAAAATATTTATGATCTAAGGAATTCAATCTTTGCAAACCGTGGGTTAATGTTCATGAATTGATTCTTGTATAAGTACTTTGTACGTTTACGAATCAAACCGATTTTGATTCAATTTGTTTATTTATATTTCTATGAGATAGTGAACAATTGAACAACTCTATTTGAAACACAATTAGATTCATTTTATTATATTTCATTATTGATGATCTTTATATTTGATCTAGAAGTGTTAGATGAATACGTCTAAGACAAAAGTGTTCATATGGCTAACTTCGGTTAACTGTTATTGAGCCAACTCTATATACACGTTTAGGTACGGTAACCCATATCTAAATAAAAGTAAATTTCATTTGTGTGTAACAAGCTAAGACCATCTAACGGTGAAGATCGATTGTTTTATTTCTAAGTAAACTTAGCTTGAATCTTAAACAGGATTTCATCTAACGGTGAACATTGAATGCTTTGTTACTAAGCTATCTTAGCTTTGATTGAAAGCAACCCTGATTTAAAAGATTATATAAGGGAGAACTCTTGCAATGAGAAAATCTAATCCCCACACTTTTGCGTGTTCCTAGTTGCGTACTATAGTCGATTCTTTTTTAACCTAGGTTTTTTCAAAACCATTATTAGGTTAACGACTTGAAGACTTCATTGGGATTCGTGAATCCTGATCCAACTATTTTCTCTGTAGTTGCTATTCTAATCTTACTTGTTCTATCGTATTGAGTTTTATCTTTTCTAAGATTTACTCGAGATTTATCTCCGATTGGTGAGATATAAAAAGTAATCACAAAAGTTCTTCGTCGTCAGACTCGTGTAATTCCGCAATAAATTTTCTTGTTAATCAATTGGGTTATTGTGAGGTGACTAATATTTTTAGGATGCTCTTCGGGAGTATAAGACTAGATTATTAGTTGGTTCATGTTCACCTTGATTTTATCAAAAGAAGTAATAAAAACAGAATAAAGAATAAACATATATGTGGGAGAAAAATTTGTTTATAAGTTTACGACTTTGGGTCGTAGCAACTCTTAGTTGTGGGTGAGATCAGCTAAGGGAATCAAGTGCGTAGAATCCGACGTGGTTCTAGAGTTGTAAGGAACGCGACTGTACCTTAATCGGTGCGATACTTGGTTAAGGCTCAACTACATTCCAGTCCGAAGTTAACTTGTAGTAGGCTAGAGTCTGTAGAGGCTTAATACGGTGTGGTGTTTAATATGGACTAGGTCCTGGGGGTTTTCTGCATTTGTGGTTTCCTCGTTAACAAAACTTGTGGTATCTGTGTTATTTCTTTTCCGTATTATATTTTTATATAATTGAAATATTACAGGTTGGGCGTAGTCCAATCAGTTGATAAATCCGACCTTGGTTGTTGGATAGAACTTGATTGACACTTGGGCATTGTGAAAAATCGGGGGTCTAACAACCATACCCAATATTTCCCTTAGCAATCTGTATGGACAAACTCCAATATAATTTTAGGAGAATCAACTAGACAGTCAGACTCAATCTTAATAAAAACTATATCAAAGAGTTATATCTCAATTTCTCAATTCAATACTTACTCAAGCAAAAGGCTCAACTACATTCCAGTCCGAAGTTAACTTGTAGTAGGCTAGAGTCTGTAGAGGCTTAATACGGTGTGGTGTTTAATATGGACTAGGTCCTGGGGGTTTTCTGCATTTGCGGTTTCCTCGTTAACAAAACTTGTGGTATCTGTGTTATTTCTTTTCCGTATTATATTTTTATATAATTGAAATATTACAGGTTGGGCGTAGTTCAATCAGTTGATAAATCCGACCTTGGTTGTTGGATAGAACTTGATTGACACTTGAGCATTGTGAAAAAGCGAGGGTCTAACAACCATACCCAATATTTCGCTTAGCAATCTGTATGGACAAACTCCAATATACTTTTAAGAGAATCAACTAGACAGTCAGACTCAATCTTAATAAAAACTATATCAAAGAGTTATATCTCAATTTCTCAATTCAATACTTACTCAAGCAAATAGAAATCTGTGAGTCTAATTGAATACAAGAGAAATCACTTGAACGGTACCAGAGACCAATGTTCAAGGATCGACCAAATTCTATCAACAACCAAAGGTTGGATTTCCCAATTGATCAATTCGACGCACAAACTGTAATATTTCAATTATATAACAAAATATAACGTGGAAAGGAAATAAAACAGACACCAGAAGTTTTGTTAACGAGGAAACCGCAAATTCAGAAAAACCCCGGGACCTAGTCCAGATTGAACACACTGTATTAAGCCCGCTACAGACACTAGCCTACTACAAACTAACTTCGGTCTGGACTGTAGTTGAACACCAATCAATCTCACACTTATCCAAGGTACAGTTGTTCTTCCTACGTCTCTGATCCCAGCAGGATACCACGCACTTGATTCCCTTAGCTGATCTCATCCACAACTAAGAGTTGCTACAACCCAAAGTCGAAGACTTGAATAAATAAATTTGTATCACACAAAAAAGTCTACAAGAATAGATAAATCCGTCTCCCACAGAAATACCTACGAGTTTTGTTCCTGATAAATCAAGGTGAACATGAACCAATTGATATACCAACTTATATTCCCGAAGAACAGCCTAGAAATATCAATCACCTCACAATAATTTTAATCGACTAGCGAAACAAGATATTGTGGAATCACAAACGATGAGAAGAAGAGTTTGTGAGTACTTTTCTATCTTGCCTATCGAAGAAATTAATCTCACGCCAATCCTTGCGATTGTACTCAAATACAATAGAAACAGCAAGATCAGATCACGCAACTATATAGAAGATAGTTGGGTTTGGCTTCACAATCCCAATGAAGTCTTTAAGTCGTTAAGTGATGAGTGCCAAATATTGTATATATTTATCCCTTTTTGTTGGCATTTTAACTCATCTTTTGCGCATTAATTCTACATTTTATCCCATATTCTGTATTTTCATTGTTTTCAAGAATAAATATTTTTCTTACTTAATTTTGCATTTTTAGGTAACAAATAAAATCTGGATGAAGTGCGGAGCAAAAAGAGCAGAAAAGTAGTGAAAAGCCGGGAGGAATTACGCAAGGAAGCCGCGAAGAATGTTGCGCACAAGACCAAAAAGCTAGGAATGGGCTCAAGAAGGAAGAATTGTTCTTAAAGAAGATATGGGCTTGGCATACCCAAGGCCCAAAACCCTTACCCAAATCCATTTCCTTTATCCATACCCATTTCCATGAGAGCCGTCAGATTGGATCCATCTTGTCATCCAACGGTCACCTCATCATTGTGCATCAAATCCCGATGATTCCGCCCAACACTACAGCACCTAACCTAATCTAGCACCGTTGACTTCGTTGTGTTCCACATCCAACGGTCGCTACAAACTGCTTCTCTCTTAGCCGTCCGATCTACCTACCATCTCCATATCCAGCGGCTCAGCTCGCCAAACATCGAACCAGATGCTCCCGCTTCACACCCTAGCGACCGAACACCTACACCCCAAACAAACAGACCCTTCTCCCATTCTTCTCTCGAGCTCTTCTTCCCCTTCTTCCCAAAAAAGTTGCAGAGCTCTGCAACACCACCTCCTCCTCTGTCTCCTCTGCCGCAACCATTCCTATCACTGCCACCACCTCCATCAGCTCCGTCCTTCCCCCAAAACCCATCCCTCTACTAGCCTAGACATTTTACATAACTCACACCTCTTCCTCTGAACCCTAGGGTGTGGGATTTGTAAAACGTCTCGAGCTAGTATTTCAGAGACGACAAGAAGCGCAGGAGAGGAAGCAGAAGACAAGAAGAAAACCTGGGTCAGAGACATCAAAATCAGTGGGTAATTTTTAATTGGGTGAAAACCCTAATTTGTAATTTGGGGGAAACCCTAATTTTATTGTTTGGATATTTTGTAAGCTATAAAAGGGAAGTGATGTAGGATGTTAAAACTTGTTCTTGGACTAGCCAAGTTTCCCCCTAATTGGGTTAGGTTTGATTTTAATTTCATTGTCAGTTTTCATCATTTGCATATTTTTCTTCTTGTTCACTGTGTTGTGTTTGATGTTGTGTAATTGTTGATGTGTTGTTAGTTTAATGCTCCTGTTCATTTGTAATTGTTCCTGTTTAGTTCTAGGTGTTAGCATGTTCTAATTCACCACTAGGGTGAAGATGAAACCTTAATGCCACTGTGTAGGAGACTACAATTTTGGCCTCTCATCACTTTGCTCTCACATTGTATGTCAGGCATACATTGTAGTTAGGATACCACTGTGATTGAAAGTGCAGCAGCCCATGTTAATTGATTATGGTCCAAACCTCAGACTAGTTATGCTCTAATCAGATAGCTAGTACCTTGGGAGGATAATTTGGTTGCAATTGGAATATCCGACTTAGTCTAGGTTAAGAGGTGGAATCAATGCCCTAGTTTGCCATCAACCTTCATTCTCATCCACAATTCCATCTTCTACTGTTTAACTTTGCTTTCTTGTTTTCTTTCATTTGTTTTACTTTCACTTCTCATTTGCTTTACCTGCACTGCTGCATTACTACTTGCATTTCTGTTTTGCACTTTCTTTACTACTTGTTTGACCTGCAACTCTGTTGCATTTCTGCTTTGCATTTACTGCACTGCTGCTACAGCTCTGTTGCTACTGCACTGCTGTGCATTTTCTGTTGCTGCTGTAGCTTCTTCAGCTGCTGCTGCCTCTCTTGCACTCCTGCTGCTTGCTTTGCTCTCCAAGGCTCACTTCACTCCTGAGCCCAAGTCCAATTCAGTGAAACCAAAGGCTAAAGGCCCAACCAACTGAGCCCAAAGCTCAGTTCACTCCCAAAAGCCTCTGAAGCCCAGTTAAGGCCAAAGCCTAGTTCACTACTAAGCCCAACTCACAAGTGAATTGTTAAGCCCAACGCTCAAACCAGTTTCCAGAACCAAAGCCCATTTGCACTTCAAAGATAACTGAGCCCAAGCTCAGTTCATTTTATTTTTAACAAACCCACTAAGCCCAATTCATTCAAAGGGCATTCAAACCCATTAGTACTCAAGCCCAATTTAAGCCAAAAGGCTTCTAAGCCCAAAGCAAATCTAGGAACCCAATTAGCTAAACACTCCAAAACACACCCGATCTCTGTGGATCGACCCGTACTTGCACGAGCTACAACTGACGACCGTGCACTTGCGGTATTACTGTAGGCCCGTTTTTATTGCGCTCATTTTTATACACTCTTCCGGACCTGCCAAGTTTTTGGCGCCGTTGCCGGGGATAAATTCTATACCCTTTTCCAAGCCTACCAAGTTTTTGGCGCCGTTGCCGGGGATTGGTGCTGTGTTTTTCTTGTTGTTTTGTTAGCTATTTTTGCATTTCACTGCATAGCATTTGCATCTGCATCTGCTTCACTTCATTTGCTGTTGGACCTGCTGTTTTGAACCTGTTTTTCCTCTGCTGGGACGCCACCAAGGAAAAGAACCAAAACCCAACTGGGTTTTTGCAACAATATCAGAGCAGCTGGGCTGTGCTAAAAAGGTAAGCCTAAACCCATTCAATTGAGAGAACCCAACCTGTGGGCTTCCAAATTTATTTAATTGTGGGCTTGTAATAATTAACCCAATTTTTTTGGGCTTTTTATTTTTCTATTTGGGCTTGTAATAATTTATTTTTGGGCTTGTTGTTTAATTTGTGGGCTTGTATTTATTTTGTGTGGGCTTGTTTAAATTTTTCCATTGGACTTGTATTTTGGACTCTGGGTTTAAACCCAGCTGATTACCGATTGTGGGCCGCAGCCTTCCTTCCATTTCATTAGAGGCTTGCACAGTGGGCCGCAAAAATAATTTTGCTCCTAATTTCAAAAACCAAAACTTTTCTCCCATTCAAAAAACCAAATTTTACTTGCTCCCATTTCAAAAACCAAATTTTATTTTCTTAATTTTATTTTCTTAAAAAAAAAAAAAAAAAAAAAAAAAAAAAAAAAATTTTCTTGCTCCCATTTTAAACCAAACTTTTCTTTTATCCCATCAAAAACCAAATTTTCCCATTTAAAACCAAATAGTGGGCTTTGTGTCATTTCAAAATGGGCCAACCTCGTGCTCTCCATGAATACATGTATCCATCAATACAAATTCCATTATCATGTATTGTCTTACCTCAAACCAATAACCCTTTTAAAATAAATGCAAGCATGATACAAATACTTCCTATATTTCGAGGGTTCGATTCTGAGAACCCCTATACTCATGTAAGGAGTTTGAACAAATTTGTCGGACTATGCAACCTGATCATTGTCCGAAGACTCTCTGAAATTGCGTTTGTTTACATTTTCTTTAAAGGAAAGGGCCAAAACATGGTTTTACGGTTTGAGACCACAATCAATCACCACTTGGGAACAACTCACTAATCAATTTTTCCAAAAATTCTTTCCACATCACAGGACCATCGCTATTCGTCAAAATCAATTGTTTTGTCCAATTGGATGAGGAAACTGTTTTTCACTATTTTGAACGTTTTAATGATTTGTTGAGTGAATGTCCGCACCATGGAATTGAGAAGTGGAGACTTGTCGTCATCCTCTATGAGGGACTAGACTTTAAATCTCGAACCATGGTTGAGTCTATGTGTAATGGTGAGTTTATTGATAAATCTGTGGATGATGCATGGAATTTTTTAGCCGAGATTGCAGAGAAAACCCATCAATGGGAATCCGTTAGGGAAACAGGAACAACACCACATGATATGAGTCACCCCATGAATTAGAGTTTTATTCTTGTAATAGCTCCGACCTTAGGATTGAAAATTATCCTAGATTGCAAAATGCCTATCATGATGATGATGATGATTATGATGTTATGTTAGAAGAACATGTCTATACTGAAAATGTTATGGAACCTTTGGGTTCAAATACATTAGGCTTCTCTGCCCCGACCTTAATGCATGATATTTCTTCTAGTATTCCATGTGATGTTTCCCCTGATGTGCCGATACACGAGAATAAATCTGTTGATGATGTTGATAATTCTGATTGTGATCTTGCCAATTTGATTGATGATTGTGAGCATGATGTGACATGTGTAGATGAGTTAGAAGATTTTGATTTGATTGATAATGATATGCCTATTCTTCTACCTAAGTCACAATCTGATGGCCTTCCACCCAACCTAGATTTGGTTTGTACCAATATAAACCAATTTTTCTGAAAATTCCTAATCTAGGATTGGAACTGTGTGCTTCCCAAGTCCTCTTGGACTATTTTGCTTCAAAATATAACACTTTTAAAGAGCCACAGTTGGAAATTGCATGTTTGCCCATCCCGAAAACAGTCCATTATGAGTTAGACCTTTTGAATCCTGAACCCTAAAATTAAAATTTTGTGCTTAAAAGTAAACCTGTTGAAAATTTAGGTTTAGGGTATTCATTCGGTTTTTCACTCTCATCCCATTTAAGTCCAATTTTAGTGTTTTGAAACTTCTTTGTCTCTACACTTTGTCTTTTGGGTTGATCCTCAACTCTTTAGATTGTTAGTGTATGGTGAATTTTTTGTATATAATCCAGTAGATAAAATTTTAAAAACCCTTTTGTTCCTTTTGTATATATTTTGCTAATCCAATATGATCTCGGCTGAAATATGTTGGATTTTTGCCTTGAATAACGGAGTTTTAATTCTGCTTTCGCCGAAATCGGGTATTCTCTCTCCTTTTACTCTACTCAGCATGTCCCTTTCCATATGTTGCATTTTAATTCTTTCCATATTTTGAAACATTGAGGACAATGTTTAGTTTAGGTTTGGGGGTATAGAGTAGATACCACGATAATATGCTATAATTGAAAACGAACTCCTTCTTCTTTTTGAAAAAATTGAAAAATTCCAAAAAAATTAAAAAACAAAATTCAAAAAAATTAAAAAATGAAAAATCATAAAAATGGAGCTCATTTACCTTGAAATGTTGACTCTTGTGCAAATATGTATTTTATTAGGAGTCTTAGTCTAGATATTTAGGCACCCTGATTCTAGCACAATTCACATAGTGATAAGAAATTTGCACGCGCACGATCTACCAATACATGTATGGCCTCGATCTTCAAGGTGTTGGATAGGAAGTTACGATTGCCAATCACTTTAGAATACTGAACGAAACTTGACTAGCTTGTTCTTTGGTTGGTTGGGATAGAAGGTGGAGGTTACATTAAGAAAGACAACCATCGAATTTAACTGGGTGCATCAAAAAGGGCTACCTCTTGCAAAGTGTCATGTAATCTTTTTTTCCTTTTGTATATGTATCAAAAGTGTTTCCTTGTTCAAAAAAAAAAAAAAAAAAAAAAAAAAAAAAAAAAAAAAAAAAAACGATGTATATATTCAGAAAAAAAAAAAAAAAAAAAAAAAAAAAAATACAAAAAAAAAAAAAAAAAATCAAGTATTTATCAATTCCATCATCTCTTGTTCCAAAAATAAAAGAGAATAGTCAATGTAAATAAGAGTCATGTAAAGTCATTTTTTGTTTCTTGTAATAAGCAAGGAGGGTGTATGCCATTGATGTACAACGCGAGTAATTGTGAAATACCTCCAACTCATTCACAATTCTCGTAAAGTCCGGACAGCTAGCTAGATTTCGACCTCAGTTCTTAGCCTGAGAAACTATCTCTTGGTGATTAGTAGTCATAACTTCAGATCTTTCTTTACACATGTGTAGATACACTTTACACTCTTATCACATGTCTTTTTTGTTATCAGTGCTAGGATTGTGCCTTCGATAGCTAGATTGACATCTCCATTTTGCTGTGAGCTTAACTGTTTTGCACATGTCACATTTGATGGAATCTGAGCTTATATTTTGTCCTTAGGTTTTGTAGGCACACCTCTGGTAAACCTTCACGAGACTTCAACTCGTCCACTAGGGACACTTAGTGGTTTAAAAGGCTTAGTGCATACGCTAAATGCATTCGAGAGACCAGCGACAGTGGTATAGTTAGGATTTCCTTAGTTTTGTTTTACTTGAGGACAAGTAAAATTCAGGTTTGGGGGTATTTGATGAGTGCCAAATATTGTATATATTTATCCCTTTTTGTTGGCATTTAACTCATCTTTTGCGCATTAATTCTACATTTTATCCCATATTCTGTATTTTCATTGTTTTCAAGAATAAATATTTTCTTACTTAATTTTGCATTTTTAGGTAACAAATAAAGTCTGGATGAAGTGCGGAGCAAAAAGAGCAGAAAAGTAGTGAAAAGCCGGGAGGAATTACGCAAGGAAGCCGCGAAGAATGTTGCGCACAAGACCAAAAAGCTAGGAATGGGCTCAAGAAGGAAGAATTGTTCTTAAAGAAGATATGGGCTTGGCATACCCAAGGCCCAAAACCCTTACCCAAATCCATTTCCTTTATCCATACCCATTTCCATGAGAGCCGTCAGATTGGATCCATCTTGTCATCCAACGGTCACCTCATCACTGTGCATCAAATCCCGATGATTCCGCCCAACACTACAGCACCTAACCTAATCTAGCACCGTTGACTTCGTTGTGTTCCACATCCAACGGTCGCTACAAACTGCTTCTCTCTTAGCCGTCCGATCTACCTACCATCTCCATATCCAGCGTCTCAGCTCGCCAAACATCGAACCAGATGCTCCCGCTTCACACCCTAGCACCGAATCCTATTATCCACCCAAACAACCCATCGCCCCAAAACTTCATCTCCTTCACCCGACAGTTGCAGAGCTCTGCAACTCCACCACCTCCCCTCTCTGCCGCTGTCACTTCCGTCACCACCACCAGTTCCATCACTGCCACTACTATCTCCATACCGACAACACCCCCATATCCCTAGCCTAGTTATTTTCTTCATCTCACAACCTCTGAAACCCTAGGTTTTGGGGTGAGTAAATAACTCGAAATTAGGGGACAATAGGAGCAGAGGAAGAGCATCAAGGACTAGAGGAGGCATGGGTCGAGCAGATTTTGGGAGTTTGTAAGTTAAATTTTGTTTAATTTAAGAAAACCCTAATTTGTAATTTGGGGGAAACCCTAATTTTATTGTCTGGGTATAAATTGAGGGTTGGGTATCACTGTTAAAACTTGTTCTTGGACTAGCCAAGTTTCCCCCTAATTGGGTTAGGTTTGATTTTAATTTCATTGTCAATTTTCATCATTTGCATATTTTTCTTCTTGTTCACTGTGTTGTGTTTGATGTTGTGTAATTGTTGATTGTTGTTAGTTTAATGCTCCTGTTCATTTGTAATTGTTCCTGTTTAGTTCTAGGTGTTAGCATGTTCTAATTCACCACTAGGGTGAAGATGAAACCTTAATGCCACTGTGTAGGAGACTACAATTTTGGCCTCTCATCACTTTGCTCTCACATTGTATGTCAGGCATACATTGTAGTTAGGATACCCCTGTGATTGAAAGTGCAGCAGCCCATGTTAATTGATTATGGTCCAAACCTCAGACTAGTTATGCTCTAATCAGATAGCTAGTACCTTGGGAGGATAATTTGGTTGCAATTGGAATATCCGACTTAGTCTAGGTTAAGAGGTGGAATCAATGCCCTAGTTTGCCATCAACCTTCATTCTCATCCACAATTCCATCTTCTACTGTTTAACTTTGCTTTCTTGTTTTCTTTCATTTGTTTTACTTTCACTTCTCATTTGCTTTACCTGCACTGCTGCATTACTACTTGCATTTCTGTTTTGCACTTTCTTTACTACTTGTTTGACCTGCAACTCTGTTGCATTTCTGCTTTGCATTTACTGCACTGCTGCTACAACTCTGTTGCTACTGCACTGCTGTGCATTTTCTGTTGCTGCTGTAGCTTCTTCAGCTGCTGCTGCCTCTCTTGCACTCCTGCTGCTTGCTTTGCTCTCCAAGGCTCACTTCACTCCTGAGCCCAAGTCCAATTCAGTGAAACCAAAGGCTAAAGGCCCAACCAACTGAGCCCAAAGCTCAGTTCACTCCCAAAAGCCTCTGAAGCCCAGTTAAGGCCAAAGCCTAGTTCACTACTAAGCCCAACTCACAAGTGAATTGTTAAGCCCAACGCTCAAACCAGTTTCCAGAACCAAAGCCCATTTGCACTTCAAAGATAACTAAGCCCAAGCTCAGTTCATTTTATTTTTAACAAACCCACTAAGCCCAATTCATTCAAAGGGCATTCAAACCCATTAGTACTCAAGCCCAATTTAAGCCAAAAGGCTTCTAAGCCCAAAGCAAATCTAGGAACCCAATTAGCTAAACACTCCAAAACACACCCGATCTCTGTGGATCGACCCGTACTTGCACGAGCTACAACCGACGACCGTGCACTTGCGGTATTACTGTAGGCCCGTTTTCATTGCGCTCATTTTTATACACTCTTCCGGACCTGCCATTAAGCTACAAGATCTCTATAGAAACCTAAGGTTAAAGGAGAATAGATTCTATCTTACAACTAGTATCACACAAGAGGTGTAGGTTTAGGTTTCCCAGTTGTTAGAGTTCTCCTTTGTATAGTCTTCAAATCAGGGTTTGCAATCTAAGTTACCTTGGTAACAAAGCATTCAATATTCACCGTTAGATGAAAACCTGATTAGATTCAAGCTAATATATTTCAACCATTAGATCGAACTTAGCTTGTTATACACACATGAAAAGTAACTTCATTTAGTTTTGAGTAACCGTACCTAAACGTGTACTAGTCGTTGGTTCCACGGTAGTTAACCATAGGTTAGCCATATGAGCACTTTCATATCAACCTTATTCTTCTTTACCACAACTAGTTCAAATGACCCAAATGAACTAGTTAGAGAGTTGTTCAATTTCTTAGATCTTATAGAAGTATACAAGACACAATCAAAACAAAAACAGTTTTGATTCACTTGAATCGATTCATGAATATTATATCCACGGTTTGCAAAGATTGCACTCCTTAATATATAAATGTCTTAGTTCACGAATTAAACAGTTTTTAGAAAATAACCTACTTAAGTAAGCATACTAGTACGCAGGCTTAAGTACCCGGATTAAGTTTGTTTTCATTTCACAAAATCCAGCAGAAATTCACGGGATGTGAACTTTCGACAGTGCGCGTACTGGTACGCGGACTTTAGTTCCGATTATCCTGAGCAGCAAAGTACGCATACTTTGGTTCAAGGATATTGGACTTACACACATATGAGTTGTCTCACAATGTTTATATCCAACCATGATTATGTATTATAAACTCTCATTTCAATCATTGAAACATTCTTAGAGGACGTTATATAGTTGTTGTTCACAAACTATTTTTCGTCAAAGCGATTTTCAAGTAATTGAAACTAATATGACTTTCATCACTGGTAAAGATGAACTTGGACAAAGTGAAAGCTTACCAACACATATTTTGAGAAATAGATAAGCGAGATAAACCCAGCTCGAAATAGTACATGTTTATAATCATAGTCTATATAGCAATACGACTTTCGTCTCAAGATAGGAGATAAAGTAGACTTTTGAGTGATTGATAAATTCAAGTCTCCACGTACCTTTTTATCGATGAAGTTCCACCAGTTCCTTGAGTAGTTCTTCGTCTTTGCATAATGAACTCCGTGGAGTCTAGAGCTTAACTACACTTTTTATCCTAGTCTGAGACTTAGCTATTAGTAGACTAGAAATCAAGACTTATAGTTTTGGCAACTAAACTTGACAAACAATCTTGAGATATCAACGCTTGCGAGTTCGACCGAGCAGTGCTCTAACACATTGGCCTTTGGTACTGTCCAAGTTATTTCTCATATCAATCAGGCTGGCGGATTTCTATCTGGTTGATTTGCTAATTGTATTGAGAAAGAGATATAAACTCTTTGATTTATTCTTGATTGAGTCTCGCTTTTAAGTTGGTGCTCTCGTAATTAAGTTGCAGTTTAGTCCATACAGATTGTCGAATGAATTATTGGGTGTGATTGTTATACCCCCATTTTTTCAATTGGTATCAGAGAAGGCAAATACGCTAAGACCTCATAAGTCTGTGTTTGTAGCAATATGATTTTTATGGAAGAGTTTATCTCTAATAACGTACCAGTTCAGAAATTACCAGAAGTTTTTCAAAGCTTAAATTCACCTGAGAAAACTGTCACATCTAGGTCAATATCTAAACATCCTCGTGATGTAGAAACTGTTGATAACTTGGAAACACACCTATAAGAACAGTTAGATGAACTTTTTGACGAAGGTGACTCAGATATTAATAGAGATGTTGATGAGGAAATCTCAGAGTATGTTAAGTTGTTGAAACAAGTGAAAACGTTGAAGACTTCTTCTGTCACTCCTTTTCTAACCCATCTATGTCGAGAAAATAAGAAATTGAGAAGAATTTACTCAAGTATTTATTCTTGGAATAACATTAACTATTCGATGCTCAAAGATCGTGTGAATGACCTAAGTAAAAAATCACTTGAATGTGATAATGTTCGTATAGATTTCTTTAAGTTGGAATAAAAACTTGCAGCAAATGAAGCAAGAATTAACTCCCAACAAACAAGTTTTGATGACAGAGAAAGCACTTATCTCGATCGAGAAAAATGTTGTGAGGCTGATTTAACTTCTTCTCTTGATAAGATTAAGATGTTGGAAGATGAGTTGAAAAAGTTCAATACTAGTTCAAGCAAATTAACCATAATGCTAGGATAAAGTAAAAATCATCGTGATACACGAGGACTGGGTTCTATAAAAAAACATTTTTAGATTACAGTCTTATAGGGTTGGATCGCACCAAACACAAATAGTTAGATCTTTCCATCTTTTCCTGCTCTGATACCAATTGAAAAGACGAGGGTACCCAAATACACCACAATCTTTTATTTATCAACCTATAAGTCTTTTACCAAGTGTGATCGTCTTTGGACAGAGTCGACACAATACAACAACTTCGGTACACACTTCGTGTTATCATCTATGGATACGAGATCGAGACAATACAACAACAATATTACTTGTGTGATTGACCATGGATTCAAGATCGAGACGATACAACAACGAAGTGATCACTTGATAATAGGTTCGGTAATAACTGAACAATATAGGATCAATATCAAATGTTACAGATTAAAGTACAAGTGCAATATACTTTAATTATGATAAAAAAATTATAATGCGAAATAATAAAGTAAATGACACAACAAGATTTTGTTAACGAGGAAACCGCAAATGTAGAAAAACCCTGGGACCTTGGCCAGTTTTGAATACTCTCAGAATTAAGCCGCGATAAAAACTCTAATACCAACTTCGTATAGTTGAGACCAAGTAGACTACCCCTAGATAATCAGTTTCCTTAGTATCCCTGCACCTTCGACTTCTAGAGTCACGTACGTGAATCACAACTCCTTTGGATCGTATTACAAATAGTAAATGATAAAAATTTGTTTGGTAACAACTCTATTCAATCTTCGTGATATGAGTTTGACAAAGACTCTTCCGTTTAATCTAATAAACTCCTTTGTCGGGTTTAGATCAATCTAAACTTTGATTACTAAAATAATCAAATTCTAGATTTACAACTAATCATATTCAGACACTGAAAAATGCCACCAAATGATAGTTGCCGATCTCACGCAACTAATAAATCAAGTCTATCAAAGATAAACCGATTCTAGTTGAATCCCAGCTGATCAAGTTTTGTGCACACAATTCACAAGATACGAAAACTAATAAGAAAAACTTCGTCGTCTTCAAATCTTCGCTTGTGTTTAATAATAACCTGCACAACACCACTTGAAATCCCTTGTGATCAATCATGCACAGATGGATTCTGTTAACAATGGATCATCACAAGATGTCTTTAGATCCGAAAATCATTCTAAAGATTCCGTCAATACTTTGATCTATTTTGAGTGAGCATTATATCAGAAGACAATTTTCTCAAGAATAAACAAACCAGGTGCAATCAGAGTTTCAACAACCCTTAATCAATCAAATCAATAATCGAAAACTACAATATGCAATTATCTAGTTTCCCACCAGCGGTACTCGTAGATCTTCTTGATACACAAAAGTATTTAAACGAGCGGTCGTAAGAGATTTCGCCTAATTAGGGTACTTTCCTCTTTGGATAGACGGGTCCACGAGAAACAACAAGAATGAAGTTTTCCCGGTCTTAGGATAGTTTGAAAGAAATGCAAACTCAAATATTATACACCAAGGTTGTTTGGACAACAAGGAAATTCTAAAACCGAAAATATTCTCAAGATACTCTCATTAAAGTACCTAATTTCGGTTTTCAACACTCGTATAAAACTTCTATTTTTAGTCTAGCATATTAACTAATAATATTTTCCAGAGGATATGCTTTAATTCTTGGTAATTAAAACATACATGATGAAAATCATAATTAAAATTTTCACATTTTCAGATATGGGATCACCTTAAGTATCAATGAATATCTTTGAACAATTAAAGATAAGAGTTATTTACATGTTCAAATAATGTTGGCATCTAGAATCTTCTCATATTAGCAAACCCAAAACCCTAATTCACACACATCATGAAGAAATATTTGAATCATGGAAACTTGGTTTTGCTCATGGAACCGATCATACCATCACTCCAAAATATGTTGTGACCGGTTATAACATGATTCCCAAGACAGTCTTTAATCGGTTACACCTTTCTCCACAAAGTAGCTTGTGACCGGTTACACCTTGCTTCCCGAAGTAGCTTGTGATTGGTTACACCTTTTTTCACAAAGGTAGCTTGTGACCGATTACAACTAATTTCCCAATTCATCTTGTGACCAGTTATACTTTGGATCCCAAAGTATCTTGTGAATGGTTCAACTTGCATTCCAATATAGCTTGTGATCGGTTAAACCTTGATTTCCAATATAAATTGTGACCGGTTATAACTAGCTATGTTATATAGGCTATGACCGGTTATACCATAAATCTCAGCAAGTTAAGATAGGTTCTACCTTGTCATCTTATATTGGTCAATCAAAAGATATTCAATAAAGAACCTGACCAATCATGGTTTCTTTTTGATTATGAAACAAGTTCATATATGTACTTCTTTTAAACAAATGCTATAAAACATCGTTTCTCAGTGTGAAATCATGCTTATATAATGCACACATAATCCAACAAATATATACAATGATTTATGTCGATGTAGTATTTATGAAGTTCAAAAGATAATCGTTATACTTCTCAATAAATTCCTTGACACTTTGATCATAATGCTATGACCAAGTCTATAACCACTAGAGTATTATTTATATACATCTTCGCATATTATGTTTTCAATATAATCCGACTTGAAATATACTTTAGGAATGAAAAAAAGATGAAGTCAATATTACTAACCTCAAGAGGAAGGATGATGTCATTGTTATAGTCATCACTTCTTCACATTCTTCAGGTCTTCGGAGTAATACTTCTACTTCTCGACATTCCTAGACTTTCTAGTCCAACCTAAACGAAGTTGTCTCTAGTATTTAATCAAGCGACTCTAGATGAGTTTTGATACTAAAATATGACAACCAAACTTGACATACCAACACTTGGTGGGTTAAACCGAGCTCTGCTCTAACATAAATTGGTTGATGGTAACTAGCATCCGAGAGATATTGTACCCTTAAAAACGACGGAAATTATTTGTTGTATTCGATGACCCTTGAAGAATAAAACATATGTGTGATTGCTTATAAAGAATTATGGGGTAATTCGATGAGCATTTGCAAGGTAAATTCAAATTGGTTAGAAAAATTTGAATTTATGGTTTCTCGATTGCGTATCAGATAATCGGAGCTTGCCAAGCGGGTTGTAACCCAACCCGTTGGGAGCAAAATATTTCTAATCCGGCACAAAAAGATTTTTAATTGAAGAGATTGATCAATGGACAACATAATATCAACCTAGTAAGATATTCAAATAAGATTTCAAGGATAAATCATACTTTGCATCTTCTTCCAACACTCATATATCAGAAAAAATCCAACAAAGACACGAAACTGCGGCCAAAACTATACTTGCATCAACACCAACAAATAATAGCCTGAAATGACGAGGGTACCCAAATACACCACAATCTTTCGTTTCAACTTATGAGTCCAATATCTTGTGTGATTGCCTATAGACAAAGTCAAAACAATACGACAACAAGATATTTACTTGAAAATAGTTGCGGTACTTAAACTGATTGACTATATGATCAATGTGAAGTAATATGGATTAACCTACAAGTGTATTTACTTTATCATAACTAAAGAATTATAATGCAGAAATAAAGTAAATAACACAAACAAGAGTTTGTTAACGAGGAAACCGCAAATGTACAAAAACCCCGAGACTTGTCCAGTTTTGAATACTCTCAAAATTAAGCCGCTATGCAAAGAACAAAATCCAACTTCATATAGTTGAGACCAAGTAAACTATCCCTAGTTACTTAGTTCCCTAAGTATCCATGCATCTTCTACCTTTTGGTCACGTTTATTTGCTTTACAAAGTAAATTCTTATGTACTCAAATCCTTTTGATCATATTCCAAACAGTAAAGGAACAAATCATTTTGGAAACCACTTAAATTCAATCTTTGGTAAAATTTATGTTGAGTTGTTGACAAAGGCTCTTATGTTTAATCTAATAAACTCCTTTTTCGGGTAAGATCAATCTGAATCAGTATCTTAGATTCATATTTAGAACTATCAGATTCAAATATTGAAGAATACCACCAAATAATAGTTGTCGATCTAAACGAATTTATGATTAGAAAAATCTAATCTAAGTCAGATCCTAGCCGATCAAGATGTGTGCACAAAATTCACAAGATACGAAAACTAATCAGATAAATCTTCTTCGTCTTTAAATCTTCAATTATCTATTAAGTACATGCACACAAAAACTTGAATCCTCTTGTGATCAATCACTTATAGAACGGAGTATGTTAACAATGGATTATCACAAAATATATTTAGAGCTAACAACAGTTATAAATATCAATACTTTGCATTAGTTTGAGTGACCCTTATGTCAGAAGAGAAGGCTCTCAAGTGCAATCAAACTAGGCGCAATCAAAGTTTCAAGGGCTTTTTGATAAAGTACCCTTACTTTTCACATTACACTAAAAAAAGTGCCCCCGTTTTTTAGAAATTTGTTAAAGTACCTCGTTTTATTCAAAAGACAAATTCCATCTAGTTAAGTGCCAGGTGGCAGTTATCTTTCCAATTAAAAGTCATATTTATCCCTGAACTACATCTCCTTGGCGGGGAGGGTATATGATCCGACGATCCTGTAAACGATGTAACGATCCTGAGCCAGGCTCGACGAACCTAAAAAATGTTGTATAAGGTCGATTTTCCTCCAACCAAAAACCCCAAAACACTTGAAGTGGTGAACCCTTTTTGGGAAATGATGTAACGAACCTGAAAGCGGTGTAACGATCCTAAACCGGACTCGACGAACCTGAAAAATGATGTAGAAAATCAATGTGGCAATAAGTAAAGGCCAAATATGTAAAATAAATTAGTCTTAACTAACACTGGATGGAAAAACTAACGTAAGGGTACTTTAACAAATTTCAAAATAACGGGGCCATTTTTTTTTTGGGTTCCTGAGAGAAGGTACTTATCAAAATTCTCAAGTTTCAACAACCGTTAGTCAATCATATCAATAATTGATAACTAAAATAACAACACAATTATCTAGTTTCCCACCAACGGTACTCGTAGAGCTTCTTGATCCCAAAAAAGTCTTTAAACAAGAGGTCGTAAGAGATTTCACCTAATTAGGGTACTTTCCCCTCCAGATAGACGGCTCCACCAGAAACAACACGAATAAAGTTTGCCTAGCTCTTAGGATAGTTTGCAATAAATACAAACTCAACTATTTATAGACCCAGGTTGTTTGGACAACAAGGAAATTCCAAAACGAAAATATTCTCAAGATATGCAATAAGTTCCTAATTTCAGTTTTCCTATTTCCAATTAATGTCAAACAATAATGCCAAAACCTCTCATAGAAAAACTTATAATATTAGTTTAGCATATTACTAATATTCATTTTTCTAGAGCTATGTTTTAATTGCTGGAAGTAAAACCTAAATAATAGAAAATCTTAATTAAAAGATTCTCAATATTTCGGTTTGGGATCACCTTGAGTATCAAAGAATATCTTTGAACAATTAAGAATCAGAATTGTGCATATGTTCAAATTATGCCTACATCTATAATTCTTCGATCTTAGCAAACCGTATTTCCAAACTCACATAAATCCTTGAAGTAGTATATGTGTGAACTTGAGATTCGATTTTTTCCTTTGGGACCGGTTCTACCATGATACCTAACATAGGTTAAGATTTGGTTCTGCCAAGTCTCCAACATGGGTAAGGATCAGTTCCAACTTGGTTCCTAACATAAGTTAAGGAATCAGTCATACCAAGTTCTTGAAATGGGTAGGGATCGGTTCCACCATGGTTCCCAACATAAGTAAAGAACTGGTCATACGTACCAAGTTCCCAATATAGGTAAAGACCGGTTCTACCTAGATTCTCAGCATAAGTTTAATAATCGGTTATACCAGCTTCCCAAGATAGGTAAGGGTCGGTTCTACCTTGACTCTCAACATAAGTTTAAGAATCATTTATACCACATATCCTACCATATGTATGATTCCATAATAAAAGACATTCATGAGAAACCAGACCAACATACCTATTGATTTCCTTTTGATGACGAAACAAGTATAGATACTTCCTTTAAATAAATGTTATAGAACATTTTTTCCTAGGACGAAACAACACATACATCCCATACCCACAATCGAGTAATAAGTTACATAGATTATGTTGATGTCACACTTACAGAGTTCAGAAGATAAGCATTTTACTTCGTAATTCAATATACTTCCTTAACACTTTGATCATATTAATATGACCAAGTCTAATACTTTCATATATATATAAACTCGCATATTATGTTTCCAATAAAAAACGACTTGAAATATACGTTAGGAATGTAAACAAGTTCATATTACTAACCTCAAGTGGAAGGATAATCTCTTCGTTGTAGTGGTTGCTTCTTCACATTCTTCAGGTCTTCCGAGTAATACTTCTAAGTCTCAACATTCCTAGACTTTCTAGTTTTAACTTAAACAAAGTTGACCCTAATAATTAATCATGCGAATCTAAATAAGTTTTGATACTAAAATATGACAACCAACCTTGATAATTGTATAGTTGGAATTGGTGTTATCTGTGATAGAGATGGAAGCGCAGTAACTTACGTTGTTATTATTATGGACAAGAGTTGTAGTTTGGGGTTGATGTGGTGCTGATATAGTATGAACCTAGATGTATGTTTAGGACATGATTTGAAAAGAAATGACTAATGCAATGGTGAGTCCAGAAAAAGGTTTTCTGATGATATAATTGCAGCTAAAATTTTGGATGGTTGTGGTGATGAACATAAATACAATTGGTGATACGACTGAAGTTGTGATGTTATTATTGTTGTTATTATTTGAGATGAAGCAAAAAAATTGCAGTTAGAGGAGTTAGGTTATGTTGCACTATGTTTATGGTGTGCAATTATTGGTGTTTTACAGGGTTTGAATTGAGGCTTCTTGTTGAAGCTGAATTGCAGGACGTCGTATAAATAATAATTACTGTAAATGAAGGAGTGTGTAGATGAATGATTAGGATTGAAGTTCTAGTGAAGATGATGCAACGCAGTGAAGTGGTGTGCGGCTGAGACATAATTGGTGGTGCTAGACATGTGAGGTTGCAGGTGTAGAAATGGTTATGAGTCTCAACTAGAGTGTAGGGGATGATGAGTTGAAGTTGTTGCAGTGTAGCTGGTAGAAGTTAGGTTACACATGAAAGGGTGAAGCGATATCATAGCTGGAGTTGAACTAATAGTGCAGCACCATGGCATAGAAAAGCTTAGGCATGTGCAATATGGTAATGACATTGAACCAACTCAACCGGTTAGCCTCTGACTCACTTATGACATCACTAAGTTGATTCCACTGACGCAGTCTGACTTTGATCCAGCTAACTCATTTGACCCGACCGAATTGAATAACTTGACCTGTGTCCGTTGACTTTTCCAGTCATTTGAGTTATTTTTTGTCCGATTTCCGTCCATTTTTCAGGACTTCCGGTGGCAGAGTTTCTACATGGGTCCTTCTCACATATGGGCTTTAGGGACTACTTTGTTATGGACTTTTGATAACTTGACCTAGTTTTATAAACAATGATAGATAGAAAAAGGGACGACTTCTACAAATTTTGGATATCTCGTATACTACTACATAAAGCTTTTGGAGATAGCCTATTACGTTTATAGGGTTTTCTTTGGTTATTTTTCATCTTCTTTTATTAATTTATTATGTTGATGAACTCGATGGCTATGAGTAGCTAAATACTTATTGTTGGTTAGGGATTAAGTTGATTTCTCAAACATGGTATTTGATTCAATGAATTAGTTTGGTTACTACTACTAGTAGTGATACATCTCAATAATCTCTATACTTGTAGTGATACATCAACCAATTTTACAAATTATTAGTACCATCCCGTCCCCATCCAATTCTCAATGGAAGCAATAGGCTTCACTCATTCCTACCTTCCAACATTTTATTTTCCATCATATTGGAAATGACTTAACAACCCATATCCAGGCTAACTAGATCCCGCACTTCCCGAATTTTGGCATGGCACAATGTTACCCCATCCAAATGGTAGTAGATATCATTGATCCTCTTTCTCATAACTGGATACATGAGAAGTTAAACAACCTACAGGTCTTGCATCCTAAAGAATCGTAAACATCTACCTACCACAAGAACGCCCCCAAGATGTGATTATTTGGCCGCATACCAAATCAGGAAAGTACAGAACTTGTTCTGGATATAAATGCCTAACCCAAGAGGATGATCAATCTCGTCAGAACCCCCTCATATTTACCAAGTTCTCGTGGACCTTACCATGTCACTAAAAAGTCAAATTTTCTTGTAGAAAGTAATTAATGAAGGCCTCCCGACTTTCTATATCATGAACCACATCTATCTCGCAAATTCTAACCTATACCCCAGTGCAATTCCGATTTAAAAACGATTGATTAATTCCTCATCCACTTCCCCAAAACAGTGACAGCCTGGAATATCCTTCTCCCACGGATCCCAATCATGACAAATACCAATGATAACACTCCAAATGTTATAACTCATCAAATAACAATTGCTCGTCTCCTAGAAGAATCATCCCCAACTCAGCTATTACATCATTATGCTTCATGTTCTTGTTTTTATGAATAATCATAAATGAGATAATTTAACGCCAAAAGCAATCAACATCGAAGGACTTTTTTTTATCTTGGGCCTTGAAGCAACGACATGAGTACACATGGAAAAACAAACCCATCATCCGGTGTTACCTGGCGATCCACCATCTAACCCCCATGATGACACCAAATCATCAACAACCATTTCAGTTGTCTGGTCCAACCCTGATATAGACTGGATAATGATCAATATAGATGGAGATGTCAGAGGTCACCTGGGGTTTGCAGATGCAGGATTCATTTGCAGGATTTCACAGGCGAGAACTGGAATGGCAATAACACAACCACTAGGAATTACAACTACGTTTACTGCTGAAACTTGGGACTTGCTACTGTCAACCAGAACCACAACAAAAATGCAATGACCAAAGGTCCTTTTTGAGACATTTAAAAAAAAATATCTCTGTTCGTTAGCTCTCATGCTACACCACCTTGGTGGTGGATGAAATAAAAAAGAAATGCATCGAATACCACACTCTGTCATCCAACACAACTACGTGGAAGGAAACTATGCGTCAGATGGTCTAGCAACCACCAGGATAGGGAAGTCAAGCTGGAAACTTGTCGACAAAAATCTTGGACCAGGTAATCCCGATTTTTCTGAATCAAATTGTTCTAAACGACCACAGCTGCACAAGACCTATCCGACTTACCCGAACCCCCCGTACCGATAAATATGTGGGTTTTTAACTCAGTGCCCACCAAATGCAAAGTATCAATAGTTTAATTTGGCCGACAGAAAAATCTATTTTGATACCACAATCGACTGCAACAACGACTAGCACCTAGAAAAATAGCAAACTTTTCTTGTTTTGGGTTTCACTTGTAATGAATAACACTAGAGTCAGTTTATTAACTTATTGTATTCCTTTTTACGCAATCAAGCAATAGATCAGAGATAATTGACAAACATATATAAAAAGAAACAAACCAAATATATCTACATTTTCAGTCAAGACGCGAACTGGGTTATAGCGAATTTCAACCCGAAACCGACCAACCAGTAAAGGACGGGTCAAAAACCCGCCCGAAATTTAGGCGGGCGGAGTTGGTTATGAAAATAAAAACCCGTTATAGTTGAGTTGGTAGTTGGTATTAGATGAAACCCGACCCATGTGCAATCTTGTAAACCAAATATCCAACGTGTAATTATTGTTTAATTTAGAAGGTTGTTATTGGGGCGTCACACTCCATTAGAGGGGCGTCACCTAATAAGACAAAAACGGGTCACCCATAAGTAATATTAGAAACCCCTTATCTAAAATAATCTTGTAATGACCAAACAACCCTTGTTTAGATAATTTTAATTTAGTTTGATTATTATCTAATCTAATTAGATTAAGAAGATGAATTTAATCTAAGAGATGGATGATTTGATAGATGGTAGAGAGGGTTTAACACAAAGTGATGATGAATCTCCACCAATTGAAGAAATAAATCCACAAAGTGAAGAACCAATGGTTGAAAATCAACATGTACACCTCTAAACTATCTCCCATGGGTTCAATTTCACTCAAAACTAGCTTAAGTACGTAAAAAATTTCATATTTTTAGACTTTCATGGAAAATTACGTCTGGGTTGGGCTTCGTTTCCAACCGTAATTCAATTTTACGCCTGGGTTTGGAAGAACTCCAAACCGTAACTGGTTTCCAATAAGACAAAAAATTGAATTACGTCTGGGTTCCCCAACCCAACTGTAAATATGTTTTGCATGGGTATTTATTACCCGTTTTACGTCTAGGTTAGATTTTTGGATTTCCAACCGTAATCTAAAACGCCTGGGTTAGATTTTCTTCAAAAACCCAGACGTAGATAATTACGTCCAGAAAAAATAAGCCACGAACCTAGACGTACACAATTACGTCTGGAAAATCAATTCACAAAACCTAGATGTAATCCAATATGAGCGAAACTCTCAAAAGATACAGGAACAATTACGTCTAGGTTAGCCTATAAGATAAACCTAGACGTAAATTCAATTCTACTGTTGGAACTAAGGGAACCCGAAAGTAAACCAACATGCAAACTATTTATACGGTAGGAATTTATCCAACCTGGACGTAAGTTCCACATAAACCAATATTACGGTTGGCGAACCTAGACGTAGCACTAACGGTGGAGGAGAGGAAGAGAAGAAAGATGAAGGAAGGAAGATGAGCAGTTTTTTTTAGGATTAGATTAGAAAAGATTAGGTTTTTATGTTTTTATTTTAATTAAAGGGTATTCTAGATATTTTGTACCTAAGTGAAGGATATCCCATAATCACTTTTTTAGATACTAAGAACCCAAATGAAGCACCTGTAAAGGAGTGTGACGCCCCAATAATAACCTTCTTGATTTAATAAATGCGTGCTTTAACGAAAAAAAAGAAACTCACGTTAGATAAACGAATCGGCGATTCATATGAGAGTTAAATGGTGCTAATTGCGAGGTTGAGGAGAGAGAGAAGGTGAAACGGTAACCATGGTTAAAACTGAGGTACAGCAGGACTGTGTCTGTGCTGAGCCTGTCTGTCTCTACTATCTCTATCTATCCATCTATCTTTTCGGCTACTACTCTACTGAGTCTACTCTGTTTCTTTGTCTCTCTGGTCTGGCTTACTAAAATACTCACTGTGCAAAAGACAACGGTTTACGCGCGCTTTGCTCATAAAGCTAAACTAAAACTCCTGAGGGTTTTAAAGAGACGCGTGTAGTACAGTTTCCAGAGGGACACAGAGAAAAAAAATACTGAACTAATTTTAAACGTTACAGATTCTCAGAGCAAGTAGAGACCAGAGAGAGAAAAAAAAAACCCAAAGACAAGTTCATCTCTCAAGGAGATTTTTAGTGGTGGTATGTGAAAGTTGAAGAGACCCACTAAGATTTTAAGGGTTTTTAGAAAAATTTACAGACATCTTCTTCTTCTACTACTACTAGTTGTAGTGAGGGAGAGAAATAGAGATGGGTATAGATGGTGTGGAAGAGAGGTTGTTGAACTTGGAAGAAATGTTCCCTAATTTGGAAGAAGGTCCTGCTACTACTACTACTACTGCTTATGTGCATGAGGGTTTGTCCCATACAAACAACCAATGTAATGAACCTTCTCTTCTCTTTTCTTTCTGTTGGTATTAGTACTCTATTTTTTGATGAAGTTGCTTGTGGGTTTGTTATTTGGGGACAAAAGGGCTCTACTATACTATATTATTCATTTGAATTTTTTAAGTGGGTAAAGTTTATTGAAGAATCTGAGAAAAACCCACCCATTTAAAAAGAATTTTTGGGGGATTTTTGGATTTTAAAATCATGTGTAATACTTAATTCAAATGTTTATTTTCATGTGGGTTTTAATGTTGTTTGCTGTCTGTGTGTTCAATTTTTAGACGAGAAGGATGAGCTATATACTGAACTCTGGCATGCTTGTGCTGGTCCTCTTGTTAACATTCCCCATGTTGGTGACAGGGTTTTCTACCTTCCTCAAGGTCACTTGGAACAGGTTATGTTCGAAACTTTGTACATATATACTGTTACATCAATTCGGTAGTTAGTCTGTATACGTGGGAAGGTGATGTTAACTTTTGTAATTTACATTTGATTTGGGTTTGTAGGTTGAAGCATACACCAATCAAGAATTTGATTTGCAATTGCCAAAGCACAATTTGCCTTCACAAATTCTCTGCCGGGTTGTATATGTGCAGTTAAAGGTATATGAATCTCTATGAGTCTTAAAAGACAACAATGTTATGTGTTCAGATTAGTCAATTTTCATTTAGTTCTGTGAGATTTTGACTTTGGTGGGGATACTTGTTGTTTCAACTTGGTATTGCAGGCTGAATTAGAAACCGATGAGGTGTTTGCGCAAGTGACTTTGCTTCCTGAGACGAAGGTCGGATACTCATTCGATTTGTTTATGTGGTTGTTTTTATTTGGATTGTGCATGTGGCTAATGCCTCGCATCCTCACAGGAAGAGATGTCTGGTATTGAGGAGGAAACTTCTAGATCTTTTATTGGGAGCCATTCACGTTCTTTTAGCAAGATTCTCACCGCTTCTGATACGAGTACCCATGGTGGCTTTTCTGTTCTAAAGCGGCATGCTGATGAATGCCTTCCTCCACTGGTCGGTTTTGTAATTTAAGTTTATAAAAACTTGGATTTTGCATAGTGTTATAATGTACCAAGTATATATGCTGTATTAAACCCATTCCCCTTCAGGAAAATTTAGCATCGCATAATTTTCTGTGTATCAGTTTGAAGCTAATTGGATAGTTTCTTCAAAGGTTAGCCGGTCAGCTAATCTATTTGTTTTGTTACAGGACATGTCTCAACAGCTGCCGTCCCAAGAACTAGTGGCTAGGGATTTGCATGGGGCAGAGTGGCACTTTCGCCATGTATACCGTGGTAAGCTGAACTCTAATTTGATCTTTGAATCCAGAGTCAGTGTTTCTCAATACTGAATATTTCTGGCAGGATGAAATCAGATTATGTTTTGTTAACATCCTGACTCGTTTTTTTTCAATTTTTTTTGGGTTTCATTACTATAGGTCATCCGAAGCGGCATTTGTTTACCACTGGTTGGAGTAATTATGTGAGCTCGAAGAAGCTTGTTACTGGAGATACTTTTGTCTTCCTTAGGTTTGTTCCCTTTTCTTTTCATTACTTCACGTAGACATTTACGATGAGGCTGCCCAGAAGTAACCTGCATTTTCTTGTTCAAAATGACTTGCTTTAGAACTTAAGTTTCAATGGTTTTTAAGGGATCTTTTGTGCGCAGGGGTGAAAATGGAGAACTTCGTGTTGGTGTTCGCCGTGCAATGGAGACACAACAGAATGCTTCTTCGTCTGTTATATCTTGTCGCAGCATGCAACTTGGTGTACTTGCCACCGTATCTCATGCTATATCTACTGGGACCATGTTTAGCGTATACTACCGTCCTAGGTAAGAATAATTAAATTCTGCAGTCTACATTTTTATCTTGCTTGCACATTGTAGCTGGTATCTGTCGATCTTTCACAGGATGAGTCCGTCCGAGTTCCTAATTCCGTACAATGAATACATGAGCTCAGTTAAGAACAAATACTCCATTGGACTGAGGTTCAGAATGAAATTTGAGGGAGAAGAATGCCCAAAACAAAGGTGCATACAAATGTGTGTTTTAGATTCAGCTCTTTGTGTCAGTAGGTGTAATATTAACTTCTGTTTGGTGTATTTTAGAATTGTGGGTACAATTGTTGGAATTGACGATGTTGATCCAGTTAGGTGGCCGAGATCGAAATGGAGATGTCTCACTGTAAGTTTCAGTTATGTAATTTGTATTGAATTTTTCGGAATACAACTTTCTAGTTAATTTTCCCTGTGTATGATCCTCTGTCTAGGTTACATGGGATGAACCTTGTTTAACAGCTGTTCGTCCTCAAAGAGTTTCTCCCTGGACAATTGAACTATCTGACAATGCAAGGACCAATTCGCTTCCAGTACAGTTGAAAATGACAAGAAGGGTCCGAACCCAGCACTCCTCATCTGCTGATTCATCTATCCTGGATGATGGTTAGTTTTCAATGTCTGTCTTATTTATGTCACAAATAGCTTTTGGATAGCTTAGTAACTTCCGAGTTTTTTATTAAATTCTACCTGTTTTTTGGATCCCTTGCATTCCCGAACTAGTATTAGGTGCTTTTTCTAATTAGACCTGAAAGTGCTGCTTCTAAGGCTGTCAAGGAATGTGTCTTCTGATGTTATTTTTACTAAGGAAATCTTAGAGTACCTTCCAAAGTTTTTTCAGAAAATTATATCATTTCTTATGGTCGCTTGCATTTTCGAACAGTATTAGGAATTTTTTCTAATGTTACCTGAAAGTGCTTGCATCTAAGGTTATTGCAGCATGTGATTTTTGATATTTTAATAGCTCAGGAAAAATCCAAGAGTTTTAGTTATTTGTTTGAGTTGTGATATTCTGCCATGTGACTGATCTATCTGGACTGATTTAACTTTTCAGGTTCTTCAAAGAATACATTCAATCAACCACCACCACGAAAGAGACACTCAGGGGTCTTGCAAGGTCAAGAAAGTGCTATAAGCGCTATCGAGTTGGGCACTATACGCCAACCACCACTAGCACCTTCCCTTATCCCAAACCTAGAGTGGGGTCAGGCACCAAAGAAATTTGAATCTGGAAATCACCTCAACATTCAGTTCTCTCCAGATTTGTGCTGCACAGTACCCATTTCCAGTTTGATGCCTAATGATTTTGGACTCAACAACTGCATCCCCCTTTCATCTACTTATGATACACGTGGTAACACCGGCTTAAGCCTTAGCAACTGGTCTGTTCTAAATGAGAAGCACAATAAACCTGAATCCAAAGAAACGAATGTAGTAACCAAGTCAAATTCCGATGGCAAGTGCATGCTTTTTGGTGTTGATTTGGTTAAGCTTCCAACTGAGTCTGCTTCACCGCATGTCATTTCTCCACCAGAGTTTGTCAATTCTGAACAACTTTCTGGGCCATCCAAGATGATGAAGCGATGTGATTCTAGCAATTCTGACGGTGATTCTGAGAAATTGCTTCAAAACTGTCCTGTTACAACTCGAAGTTGCACTAAGGTACTTGATACTGCCAAAAGGAAGTAAAGAGGGCTTTCGCTAGTGTAATTGGCAGATGTATGTAACCTGAGCACATTTTTCAGGTCCTGAAGTATGGTACTGCTCTTGGAAGATCTGTGGATCTCATGAAACTTGGAGGATATGATGAACTCATAGATGAGCTTGATCGGATGTTCGATTTCAATGGAGCACTGATCGAGCGAAGTAATGGTTGGAATGTCATATATGTTGATGACGAAGGGGATACTATGCAGATTGGGGATTACCCATGGCAGTTAAGCATCTGAACCTTATTCCTCTCTCTCTCTCTCTCTCCCTCTCTCTTGCTGTCTCCCCCTGTACCTAGAGATGTTTTTTCCAAGTTAATTTTGCTAATTTGCTTAATCCTCTCATCTGTTACACTCAGGGAATTTCAATTGATGGCACGAAAGTTGTTGATATGCCCAAAGGAAGACATGGATGGATTGAATCCATTACCCGGGCCGTAAATGTTTTCCTTACGAAAAAGCTGTTCTGTACTTAGGTGGGTGCGTATATATACCAAATGCATACAGGATTGTGTTTCAGGCAAAAGTCAATAGTAGATTTCCTAAGGGGACTGTAGTGATCCAAGCAGAAGCTGTTGTAGTTTCTGTTTAGCCTTAGGGAAGTAAAATACATTTGTCTGTTAGTCTTTTTATTTTGCTTAATATCATCCTAACTGTGAACATGAATACTCGGAGAATATCTTCAAAATACAGGAATACACAGGCAATTCTCACTCTTTTATGTTCTTGATTGGTTAAATTTACGTTTCTTTTGTTATCATCATCTGTTCTCTTGTTGGAGAAAAAATAAGTAGAAACTGCCTTTTAGTTCTAAAAACGCAGTTGTGCACCACTGCGTGGTTAGGCAAGTATCTAACTTAGTAATAAAAAATCGTGGACGGCAGGATTCGAACCTGCGCGGGCAAAGCCCACATGATTTCTAGTCATGCCCGATAACCACTCCGGCACGTCCACCTTTGCTGACATCTCTCCATACACATACAACATATCGATAAAATTGCTTTTTTTATATATTTGGAATTTCTTGTACTTGTAGATGCAGAGCTGCAGTGAATCCCAGGAAGCCGCCTCCTCCTCCCCCTGGAAAGGGCAGGAAGCCACCGCAAACACATTCTATAGCCTCCGTCTCAGAGATTAGAATGACGAATATGAGCAAGTCGTCCGCTGGAAGAGAAGAAAATTGGAATCATAAAGCACCACAAAAGGATAACCAGAGTAATCAGCAATAAAATTAGGATGTCCTATTTGTAAACCAATTGATCTTTACTTTTAAGGTCTCCTAAATTTCTATGTAACAGGAATGTATGTTATGAATTTCTAAGATGGTTAATTGCATAATGTATGTTGAACTCGTTACTTATTTAAGACGCAATACTGGTTTGGGACATCAAAGGCCCAAAATGATATCTGAGAACTGAGTCAACTGACTGTGATGAACTCAGTCGCTTCCAGTTGAAACATTTCATTTCCTGTCCAAGGATATCCGAGTAGCTTTCTTCAGAAACAATGTTATTATAGGTTTCATCTTACCTTGCCACACACACACACACCTGACATTTTGTCATTTGAAAAAATTGCTTGTATATTTAGAATCTGTCAACGCGTACATATTGTGATCAAATGAAAATATGGCAACTATGCTAATGTTTCACCTGTTCAAGATTGAGTGAACTTCAATAAACTCTTCAGTTCCAAACCACACTAGAGAAGTATCCAGCATGGGGCTGAAAAGATCAACAACTAACATTCACAAACATGCGAGAAAAAGCAAAAGAATCTTCCCATCAAGACTTCAATCACTTCCTACATCGACACCTCTCTGCTTCAAGAACTCCTTAGCCTCAACAACATCCTGCGTCACAAGAAGACAGGTTGAAATTTTAAAACAATTAGGAGGAGGAAATACATTGACTTTGGCTCAATCCACCAGCTTCAATGGCATTTTTGGAGACAATCGAACAAGAAACCCACATGACATTTCAGTATGCATATTACTTGTTCTGTTCAGGTAGGCGTTTCACAACGAGACCAGAGGAATCGTGAAAAAATTAGTTCTGTTTAGTTATTTTACTAGCGCAATTCAAAACCATTTATACTTGTAGCAACGAAGAGAAGTTTAGAATCGAACAAGGGTGGGTCAATTAATATGGAAACTCGTTCATTTCAACTTGCAAGGTGTAACATCACTTAGTTATCTTATAATTCACAAGAATAGATATCACTAACGACAAATGTCACAAACATTGTCCAAAAAATATTAAAATAAACAAGAATAGATATCACCTTAGGGAAAAATTTAAATGCAACACAGGGGAAAACATACAGAAAAGAAAGAATACCTTTTGCAGCAGCACAGCTTCTTCGGGACATGTTCGAAATTGTATCAAACCAACTCCAACCATCAGAAGACCGTAACATCCTAGTGAAATGGTGAAATAGATGGGTAGCTGAAATAAAATACCAGGAGAGGAAGATTAACCCCTCGCCAAGAAAAACAAAGACAACAACAAATAGGACCAGTATTTAGCGAATATAACCCACCCACCAAGATCAAAAACTCACCAGCCATGTATAGCTACGTGGAAGCATAGAGGTTTCCAGAAGACCAATCCAGAAGGCAATGATGGCCACAAGCAATGTTAAAATCTTTACAATATGCTTCATCTGTCTTTACAATGAGAAGATGCCCTGAATATGTAAAAATTAAAACAACAATTGGTACATAAGAAAACATCATAAATCAAAATACAGTTTTCCCATATGTCAAAGTCTTCCAATATATTTCATTAGCTTTATATACGTATTGATTGTCGTAATAACTTGCATCTCATGTTTGGCATGCTTATAAGTGCGATACAGCCAGATCAAACACTACATTTGTCATCGGCAGAAGCTAATTTTTAGTTTTTGATCAATAAGACTTTTGCAAGGAGCGTTCAGAATGTTAATTCCTTGAGTGAAGCGTCTGACAATCCCGTAATATTAATTAAATCACATAGGCATGGAAAATTTTAGAGTTATCATGCATTCTTACGCTAATATGAGACTTAAAAAGTTAGATTCAAACATGGATTATTAACGCACTAATACTAGCTTACTCTCAATGAAATGTTGAGAAAATAATGAATTTATATAAACATCATTAGATTGAACCAGAATGTGTCTATCCCTTTCTTTATAGATTAGCTAGTGCAATTGCAATAATAAGGATATTTTGCAATTTCAATTATAAGGACTAGACGCACGCGCGATGCGCCTGCCTTTCCGTTTCGAAAAAGGAAGAAAAAAAATTGAAGCATTTGATAATTTTTTTCCTTACAACACCCAAAATGATATTGAAAGATAATGTATCAAGATGTTATATCAAACAGTTAGTATCCAGAAAGAAGGAAAGATAATAACACTGCACCAAGAAGGTAACAAACCCACATCAATTCTAAGCAACTAAAGTGCATATATTTAAAATTTTCAAACCTACTTAACTTTATCAAATAACTTTACCAATCTATTTGCTGAGATGTAGAGAAGAAGTGAGAAATTCTGTATGGGCAAGCTTGAAACTAACCAACATCTAACGCTCCAAAAAATGCGTAGTGCAAAATTGGGAAATCAGCGCCTATAGCAATACAATATGTGACACTTCGATGGTAACCAAGAAGGTAATAAACCCACATCAATCCTAAGCAACTAAAGTGCATATATTTAAAATTTTCAAACCTACTTAACTTTATCAAATAACTTTACCAATCTATTTGCTGAGATGTAGAGAAGAAGTGAGAAATTCTGTACGGGCAAGCTTGAAACTAACCAACATCTAACGCTCCCAAAAATGCGTAGTGCAAAATTGGAAAATCAGCGCCTATAACAATACAATATGTGACACTTCAATCTCCAAAATAGTAAAATGCAAAAACATGTATAGTAAGGCAAATACCATTCAACATGTTCAAGTAAGTACTTCAATTTTACTAAGATGGATCTCCAAAATAGGCTTACTATGCAATTATTAAGAACATGTTGGATGGTGAAATTCCATTTACTTCAATGATTTACTTCAAATCCTTTGTCCATGTACTAATTTACAATACCTACTGGGAATTTTTGGCCAGATTAAGGACCCATATATATATATATATACACACTGGCACATCACAAGAAGTGTGACTCTAGAAATGGTTGATAATCATTATCTGGCAAGAAATATAAGGGCATTCTACACTATCGATACCAATCTCAGGTTGTGGTGCTACTTTAATGTAATAATAATCACCAAATTGCATATATGCAATTTGCAGTAAGCTAAATTGAGACATTGTCATATTCACTATTTGGAAAGTTCCTGAAACTTTATTCAACCAAGTTGGGGCATTCTACAGTATGAATACCTTTTTGCTAGTACACTCTAAGCACATTACTGCCTACTCATTAAATTTGAATTTTGGTTTGTAATAAGAGTAGAGAAATACTGGTTCCTCAAAGTAAGACTGAATCAGCAGCTGTAAACTTATCACTGAAATTGAACTTTAAACATGTATTTTCTATTAGGAAAATTAACAAAGAGTTGAAGTTCACAAATTATGGTTTTAGGCCTTTCCTGAAAAATTATCATTCTAATTAAAGTGTGGTATTAATATTAGTAAGATCATCATTTCATAAAAATCCATTCAAAGATTAAATGTTGAATTTCATGAAAACCCATTCCAAAAATATGTCGTTCTATGTGTGAAAATAAACAAACCTATTGTTAATTCAAACCTAACGATCAAGAGATGAATCGACAAAGAGAATAGAAAGTAAAAAGGATGAAAACCTACCATTCACGACTTGTAGAGATGAATATGGATGACTAAATATTTGCCCCAAACTTAAAAGAAGAAGCCTAAATCAGGTGAAGTAATTCGTTTAAACCGAAATTAAATATGGAGGGAGACTAAATCAGAAGAGAGCTCAGAAAAAAGAGAGTGAAAGGAATTGTAAAATTAAGAAGAGCGAGAGCGAAAGAAGACCGGAGTTGTTTTGCAAATATGCAAATTTATTATATAGTAAGATATTTCAACAGTAGTTTAACAAAAAAAAGCTTGATTCCTAAATTATCGAAGACTTCAGAATAGTTTAGATACCCGGATCATATTCAATTGGTGCAACACATACGTAATGTCAATTTGGAAAACCCTAGAGAGCAATTCCACTATAATTTGGTAGCTTAGAAATTAATTCGACAACAGCGATGATATATATCATTCAGAAAACTAAAAGGGAAAAACCTAGAATCAATAAGTCTCTTACCTCTTTTGATATGTAGATGATTCAATCCTCAACACAAGGAGATTGAAACTGAAAGGAGAGATAGAGAGAGATCCAATTTCCCTCCCAGGTAATCCTCGCAGTAATATAATCCACCCAGATTTCTTCCCGACTGAACAATTTGGGGACTGTCAAATACCGCAACTCACAGACCCATTACCCACCAAAAGTTGTGAGGTTCGGTCGGTGGGTCCTCAGTCTTATTTATTTTTATTTTTTTTTCTTTTTCTTTTTGAAGCAAGAACCTGAGTGGCCGCCGGCCGGTTATATACACAGTTGCCGATGATATGGATATTCACTAGGAGTAGCCAGTAGCCACCAATACTGTACAAATACTCTCTTTCTCCCTCGCTCTTTCAACCATCGAGTCCACTGCAAATCTTCGAATTCCTTTCTCTATCTACAATCTAACGGAATCAAGTAACATCTCCACACTATATTTATCCTTATTTCGAACAATCTCTCAACCTAATTTTCTCATTTTTTTTTCTGGTTTTGGTTTTTCTTTTGTTGTTGTATGGAATGATTAATGAATGTTCAGTTATCGGGGGGAGGAATGGGAACAAATTCGACATTAAATATGTGCTCCGATAATGGGGAAATCTATCAGTCAGATGTTTACTGATATGTCCAAAGCTAAAGAAACTGGAGTTGATATCATTGAGATCAGATTAGATTACTTATCAACCTTCAATTCTCACCAAGATCTTCATACCCTAATAAAAAATTGTACCATGCTAACTCTTTTCACCTACAGGTTGGCATTCCTTCTTTGAATGAGTTATGTATCTTGTTGTTTTACATAGACCGAAATGGGAAGGTGGTGAGTATGAAGGTGATAATAGGATTCGATTGGATGCACTTAAACTTGCAATGGAGTTGGGAGCTGATTATATTGATGTTGAGCTTCAGGTCAGTAGCATTATTGCCATTATGATGTTCATTGAGGTGTACTAATAAATACTAAGAAATGGTTGATACTTATAGTTTTGTTTTTGTCTCAAGGTTGCACATGAGTTTATTAGTTCATTAGAAGAGAAGACACGTGAAAAGTCTAAAATTATCGTTTCTTCTCATAACCACCATGCCACTCCTTCAGTTGAGGAAATAGGTGATCTTGTGGCAAGAATACAATCTAGTGGTGCTGACATAGTGAAGATTGCAACAACTGCTGTGGATGTCACAGATGTCGCTCGCATGTTTCAAATAATAGTGCATTCCCAAGTAAGCCATGTAAATTCCTTATCCTTTCTTGGACAATCTTTTAGTGAAAACAAGTGTGAAAAAACTTTATCGCTGTTGTATGTGTTTCTTCTCATTGTTGTTTACTCCTAGAGTATGTGTAAGAATACACCGCTAGTATATAGGTTCAATCAATAACTTGCATGAACTAGTTTACTTCACTATGTGCTCTTACACTTCGGGAAATCTCCGCATATCCGTAACTCTTTCATTTTTGTCAGTTGTTGGTATAGGTGCCAACTGCAGGATCCATTAGTTATTTTCGCCGTACTTTAACATCTTGTTGAATGTTTTCACACTTATTCTCACAGATTGATTGCTCATTTCAGGTTCCATTTATTGGATTGGTAATGACTGAAAAGGGTCTGATCTCACGGTTACTTTGCCCTAAATATGGTGGATATCTCACTTTTGGTACTCTTGAGGAGGGAATTGTATCAGCTCCCGGACAACCAACGGTGAAGGATTTATTGGATAAATACAACCTCAGACACATAGGTCCTGATATAAAAGTATTTGGAATTATTGGGAAGCCTGTGGGACACAGCAAGAGCCCTCTTTTGTTTAATAAAGCCTTCCATTGGTTTTAATGGAGTTTATGTGCCCTTTTTGGTGGATGACCTTGCAAAGTTTTTGGCTACATATGCATCTGCTGATTTTGCTGGATTCAGGTTTTAAAACTAAAAACTTACTCTAATAGATGCCAAAGGTTCCTGGGTTTGCAACTTAATATTGTCGAACAACCATCTAGGAAGATATTTTTGACCAGTTGAGTAATATATTTCATTTGGGATGCAGTTGTACAATTCCACACAAGGAAGCTGCACTTAAATGCTGTGACGAGGTTGATCCAATTGCCAAGGTAATTGGTACCTGTTCTTAGCACAACTTTCACTTTTCTGAAATGAGTCAATGGTTGGGTACTGTGAGTAATGGATTGACTTCAATTAGTTTATCCTCTTGATGAAATCCTTACAGTTAATAGGAGCTGTTAATACAATTGTTAGGAGACCAAGTGATGGGAAGTTAATTGGTTACAACACCGACTATATTGGTGCTATATCTGCCATAGAAGATGGGCTGAGAGGTTTCTTGCATACTCCACAAGCTTCATTTAGACCAATGTTGCTTATAGAGTGCCCCATTTTATGATTGTACTTTTGCAGGTTCAGAGATTTACCAGGGAAGTGGTTCACCCTTAGCTGGTAAATTGTTTGTAGTTATTGGAGCAGGCGGTGCAGGTAAGGCCCTTGCTTATGGTGCAAAAGCAAAGGGAGTGAGAGTTGTGATAGCCAACCGCACTTATGGTAAGGTTCCAGAATTGATTTGTTGTCTTCCTTCCTTAAAGTTTCTGGGTGATAACTTTTATGTTTCATCTCCAAGAGCGCGCCAGAGAACTAGCGGATTTGGTTGGAGGAGATGGAAACTTTCTTCCCAGAGGATGAAACGATTCTTGCAAACACGACATCTATAGGAATGCAGCCGAAAATAGAAGAAACACCCATACCAAAGGTTTGAGTCCTATTTCAGTTACATCTAAAGTCGTGATGCTTTTGCTTTCTCCTGTTCCACATACTCCTGGACTATTAAAACTTTAAAGTATCCCGTATGATTAAGTAGAACAGTTTTTTAGTCTTGCAACCAATGAAAGCTTACAGATAGAAAATGCTTTTATATGCAGCATGCCCTAAGTGCTTATGCACTGGTTTTTGATGCCGTTTACACTCCAAAAATGACAAGACTCTTGCTGGAAGCAGAAGAATCAGGAGCTGCAGTTGTTACTGGGGTAGAGATGTTCATAGGGCAGGCATATGAACAATACGAAAGGTTCACTGGTTTGCCAGGTTATAATCATTCTCTTCTCTTTTGTTTTTCTCCCCTTTCCTATTTAACCTAGTCCTAACACTTGCATTTTCCCTCTTTCTGCAGCGCCCAAGGAACTCTTTAGGGGGACCATGTCTAATCTGTAATTAGTACGCTCTTGGCCTATTTTACATCCCCAATTTTTTCATGTTATGTGGTTAGTTTTGGGTTATACTGCGACCCTATTGAAATCGTGTTGTATTTGGTGTTCTCAGAAATAAAACAATTTTTTTTTTTGGTTGAGTTGCTATAGTAAATTTTCTTAGGTTATACTATTAAATTACAGATCGATTAACCCCAGTCCATGGGGGTTGTATTTTTAAACAATTCATGTTTTTGTAATTTCAGTGGTTTATGTTTCGAAAATACATTTGGAAGCTTATCAATTTTTTTTTTTTTTTTGAAGCGGATTCATATTCAGTGATTTATGTTTCTAGAAGATACATGTGGAAGCTCAATACATGTAGTAGCTGATTGATATTGTTGTTGGGTTATGTAATTTTTCTCCTTTTTTCTTTCTTTCTTCCAGATTCCATTTATTCTCTCTTCTCAGCTGGTAATGTACTACAACAGATTCATAAGAAATCATTGCTTTCAATTCCGTATTTTTGTTTCTTTTATATTGTAGAAGATGATATTTTTGGCTTAATACCGGCCACTGATTCGTGCCAGAGTTCGATCTCGAGAAACATATGCACAGGTTACTACTATCTAGTTTATTTTATGAACTTGAAAATCGCTAGATAGTAGGATTTATTTTAGAGAAAGCCTCATCTTAGAAATAATTTCTTTTAAACTGTTTATGCTTCCCTAACAGTAACAGGGAAAGAAATTTATTTAAGAAGTGGGAACTTATTATAAGTCAGAATAAGCAGCTGTCTTTATAATTTTTTTCCCATCATAATGGCAAATGTTTAGAGTCTAGCTACTGCCCTTGGGCAGGAGAGTTACACTCGAATTATCGCTCACCATGGGGTTCTGACTTCAGGATCTAGGACTTACTCAAGGATTCCAACAGGATATTTACCATATTCAGAGTTTACTTTTAGAATCAAACAGTAGTTTAAAGGTGGTCTGTATTACTTCTATTACCAACTTATGTTAGGAAACTGAAAGGAATTTAGATGCAGGAAGCTCTGCCAAGTAAACTGAATGGAATTTAGAGGCAGCAATTCGAGTCAAGATGGAAGTTTAACCTATACTCAGTCGCTGCACAAACTTTGCCAAGTAGTTTTAGTTTTGTTTGAACTACATGCTATTTGTTGTTTCCCTTATTAGTTCTATGGATTTATATCAATGGCTGAGCTGAACTTTATTTATGTAGCTTGTGGATAGAAAGATATTGGTGCTAGAAAGGTAGCTGCAGTTCTCATTTATGTACCAATGCCCATTACAATGCTGGCTTGTGCTCAAGTTGCTGTTATTCACTCGGTGCCTCCATCTTCACACCGAGATTGTTGGACCAAAATAACTTCTGCTCTGAGTTCATGTGCTTGCATTTTAATTCTCTGGAAATCTATAATTTCATCATCATAAGCCATACAGCATACAAAGGCGAAGGAGCCAAAGCCTCTATTTTATTCACGTGTTTCATTCCGAGACCTGATCAGGTGATGGGAACGTAAGACTCTTGAAGGAGGTGAAGCCACCATCAACAACCAGATTATGACCGCTCACATACTTAGCGTCTTCAGAAGCCAGATAAAGTGCAGCTTTTGCAATATCAGCAGCTTCACAGTTAACTCCTTCCAACTCGCCAGCGTCGTGAATGACCTTCACAAGACGGTTAGCGTCAACCCCTGGATAAATCTTAACCATATCATCCATCGCAAATGGCGTCGGAATGGCAAAAGGTGAGATGCAATTAACCCTGATTCCATACTTGCAGAGCTCGGCTGCCACAGACTTCACCATCCCTGTAACAGCAACTTTAGAAATACTGTATGTATGTGGTGCTAATCCACCCATGATCCCAGTTACACTGGCAGTGCAAAGAATGGAACCTGTTCGCCTTGGGATCATAACACGCGCTGCATGTTTTATCCCAGTAATAACTCCCCGAACGTTAATACTCATGACATGGTCGAATTCTGTTAGGTTAAGATCTGTAATGCTTGGTGACAATTGGCCTGATACTCCAGCATTATTGAACATGATATCAAGGCGACCATATTTAGAGACTGTGAAATCAACTGCAGCAGAAACATCAGATTCTCGAACAACATCGCAGAACACAAATGTTGCTCTTTCCCCTAGTTCTGTTGCCGTTTCTTGGCCAAGTTGTTTCTGAATATCTGCAATCACAACCTTGGCACCATGGTTAATGAATTCTTTAGCTGTTGCTTTTCCAATACCACTAGCTGCTCCAGTGATCAATGCAACCTTGTCTTCTAACCTAGCACATTCATATAAAACCTGTCATTACAAAACTTATTTCTTACACTCAAGCTACAGCTCTAATATGCAAAGAAACAATAAAACAAGCACATCTTGAGTGCCTTGCCACCAATTACAGTGAAAAAGAAGGATCATAATATGTACCTTTTAGTTTCAGTGGAGAAAAAACTTGAGCAACATCTTCTTGATATTATGCTGGAAAATTTTCTGTTTATTAAATCGAAAACAGATATCAGAAATTCATAAAAGAATTAGAAATTTCCATTGAAGTAAATTCAAGGTTCCGAAGAATCAAAAACTGTAAATGATGATGATGATGAAAAAGGATTACCTGGTCCCAATCCTGAACATAATATTTTTTCTCCTAGAGATGCCGATCTTTCTCAGTTTGTCTTTGTTGTAAATCAAGGTCTAAGGGATTCTCTCAGAGTGAAACACTGTGTATACACGATTTATTTGTGGTAGGAATGGACCCTACCCATGTTACTGCAGAATATGACAACTTTTTTTAGTGGAGAAGCTACTGAAACAGAATAACTACTTGGCAATTATAATCAGGCACCCCAGGCACTATCTCTGCAACAAACTTGAATTTGTGGCACACAAAAACTCTTGCAGGCATCATCCAAGGGAACCTGTTAGACAACTCATTAGGGGTATAAATGTTTGGCGTCAATGGTGGGTAGGGCTTACTTTGTAGGAAAAATGCGTGACACTTATCATTTTCGAATTTGTAATCCTACATCTATTCCGATGAAAATGGGTTAGCAGTGTGAGTGTCTATTTTCTGAAAAAAAAAATAAAATAAATTGAATTAGGATATTTTGTTCACGCGCCCTTATTTTTTTTCTTTCTTTTCCGGATGGTTTGAAATGAAAATTAAGGTGTGACTTAAAAAGTATTAGTAAAGTTAAGGGCAATCCTATGGCTATTAGCAAATATTGTTTTTTGTTGAGCCACGTGGATTAACAAATGCGTTTTTGCATTATAGTAAATTACAGCAAAATGAACAGATTTGGTTATTAAGGGTCGCAGACCCACTACTATTTCTTTTTGTTTGGGTGAAAAACAGATATAGGCCTGTTTTTTTCCAGGGTTACAATCATAGGCCCGTTTTTTTGAAAGTTATAAATCTAGGCCGATTTTGACCGTTTTATTGCAAAAACGGCTAACGGTGGTTATCCACCTTTTTGGCACCGTTAGTGTGTCGGGAAAAGACTTGTAAGCCCTTCGACTCATAAAACTCACCGTGTTAATCTTTGAATCGTCGATTCTGCGCAGGGACTCGGTGCTGACTGTGTAAACACGTGTACGCTGCACACGTCATAAATTCTGCCACGTGTCAGTAAAAATGTGGCCCCCACAGTACCCAACGACAAGATTATCTCCCATAAAAAGCATATCTTCTTCATATCTTCTTCTTTGTCTCATTTTCATTCAGATCTAAAAATGGTTGGTGGTGTTCATCCTTCATCAAAATGCAGCACTAGCAGCATCAAGGTGCAGTGTGATATGTGTGACAAAGAAGACCATGAAACCAAGAGTTGTCCCTGGGTATACTCAAGGTGCAAACATGTACCTTGTAATGGAGTTCGAGCATTATTGAGATCTAAAACCGATCAAACAAATGGAAGGGCCTTCTTCGAGTGTTTGAACCCCACCTGCAACTACTTTGAGTGGTTTGATCTTGCTTCTTCTCCAGCTACATCACTTCAAATCAAGCTTCCAAGCCAACATAGCTGCATTGCCTGTGGAGATGAGAACCACTGTTTCAATAATTGTCCATTAAACAATCACCCCTGCTTCAAACAAAACTGCAATTCAAAGTTAGAACTAAAGGTTTGTAAGAATCAACACAATCTGAATATAGCATATCTGTTATGTATGAAAAAAGACTGTGATGCTTTCAGATGGGCTTCAGATGCACTTGTAATTGAAACAAAAGAGACATTGAAAGGAAAAGTACTAGAAGTATGTAATGAGTTTAAGAAAAATCTGAAAATGTAATGAAACAAAAGTTGTAATTGAACATTTCATAAAATGTATGCAAAACAAACTTCCAACATACATTGTCTTAAACTTCATTATCCTAAAACTGCACCAACAATCCAAAGTGAAAAAGAAACTTCCAACATACATATCTTCTACACAAAATGAAAGTTAATCAACATAACCAACTCAGATCTTCATATACTTCTTTGTTTTCTTCTTGATCTTTGGATCTGACACTGTGAAGTTGACATTGTTGCTAACTGTACCAACCTTCTTGAAGTTCTGATTCATACATGAGGTTTGAGAAGTTCCAACTTTTGCTTTTGTCTTTCCCTTAACACCTTTTTCAGATCTTGCAGCAGCTTGCTTAGATGATTCACCAACACAACTCTGGCTATTGGATTTGGTCTTAGTTGCACCCCTTACACTGGTACTTTGACCTGCAGATGAACCATGAACAACTTTTGCAGCTTTCTTGTTCCTCTTTAATGGACCAGGTTCATAAGCTGTGAAAGTATCACCATCAACACATAATCTAGCCTTTGGTACCTTTGGATTAGAACCAACTGCTCCTCCAGCACAGGTCTTTTCATAGTGACCTGGTTCTCCACATCTCTTGCATCTTCTACTCTTCTTTACTGTGGGTGGAGGTTCATCATATGATCTAATTCTCTTAACCCTTGGTCTACCTGGTTTTCTGATGCTCACTGGAGGTTTAATCATCTCTTTCAATGTTGTCTGGATAAGAAGAAGAAAACAAAGAAAGTATCATATATAAATGAAAGGCTGAAACCCTAAAGGAATCAAATATGGATATTTTATTTATTGCACAACAAATGAAAATGACAAAATCAAGAATGGGTCAAAGACTTTTCATAGTGATAATGTACCTTTTCATAGTCTTCTGGGCCCAACAATGGGTTGAATTCTGGAGCATATGTTCTCTTGTAGCTGTCAACCCAATAATACTTGTCACAATACCTGCAACAATACCCAACATGTAAAAAAGAAATCCGTTAGGACAAACCAATTAAAATTAAGAAATGTCCAAAGTACATTATCACTATGAAAAGTATAAAAATATTATAAGGACAAAGGGACAATACTTACTCAGCCCAAACAGGTCTCAATGGCTTTAGAGCACAGACAGCATGCTGGCAGACAAAACCCCTCAATTGCCATTGCAAACAGCTACAATTCCTCTTTGGAAAATTCACAACAAAGATGGATCCATGACAACTTGTAACCTCATATACTTTCCCCCTAACATCATTCTCTAGTTGAAAATTTGTGGTCAAGTCACACATCTTGGTAATCAGCTGCATTGCGTTTGGAACAAGGTCACCATCCTTCCATTTTGCAGCTTCATTCCTCCTGTTGTTGAGAAGTCCCATCACCAGTTTTCCATACATCAGACCTAGCTTGCAGATTGGCTTGTCTCTAATCTTCTTGGAAATATTATTGAAGGATTCTGAGAAGTTGTTGTTGATGTGCTCACATTTGCTAGTAGTTGGAAAATGAGCCCTAGACCAGGTTTCAGGCCTTTTGTAGGATCGGAATCTCGCAACAATAATGCCTCAGCGAAATTATTAACAACACAACACAACAGTGTCGCAGAACAACTTCAGAAATGACGTAATAAACGACATTAGCTAAATCATGAGAAAAGCGTGACGATTCTGCGAAAATAAGGAAGTTTGCGAGATTAGTATTTGTAAGATTGCAAGAATATCGCAAACCATATCCGAAAATAAAGGACAAATTAGCTGTCATCCACTATGTAATTTCCTATAAATAGCCATTCGGTTGTAAAGGAAAGGAGAGAGATCTTTTTAAGTGAGAAGCAAATAAATAGGAGAGAGAAAATCTTGAGCAGTGGTTCTTCTTGATTCCTTTATATTTTCTTGTAAGATTGTTCAAAGATTCATCAATAAAATTAAGATTGTTAATCCAAAAATGAGTTGAATGTTAATGAAATCTTATGAGGGGTGTAGTGTAGGATTTCCTGCAACTACATAATGGCGCTAGAAACAGGGAGTTGAAGATTGAAGATTGTTCTAGAAAAAGTTGAAGATTAATATTGTGATTTATTAGAATTGAAAGTAATTGGTGAAAAAACTTACATAATATCTTACAATTTGTTAGTATTGAAAGAATGACTAGAAGGAGAAATGTATCGGAACAACCAACAACTACTAGAAGAAGAAGTAAAAGACTTGCTGGAAGGGAGAGAAATGAAATGGGAGAATTTACTAGAAGGAGAAATGGTGGAGAAAATCAAATTCAACAACCAGTTCAACAAACACCGGTACAAAATAAAACTATGGATTATGAAAGAATGAGCATACACACTTGGCGATCAAATTCAACAGAAGAAGTAGAAGAAGAGCAGCAAACCAGGAACCGTAGACAGATAGAGAGAAATCAAGAAGTAGATGAAGGAATAATTCATGGAGATGAGGAAATTGGAGCGTTAGAAACGCTGAGACAAAGAATACATGAAGAAAGAAGAGCTGAGGCGGAAGAACGTGCAAATCTAATAACGCAAAATCACGAATTGAGGATGGAAAATATGAAACTACAGAGTAGAAGATCGAGAAGTTCTACAAGATCATATTCAAGATCGACTAGAAGAGAGATGAGGTGAAACTCACCCACAGTTAATGTTGAAAATAATATTCAAGAAGAAATACAAAATCCTAATGAAGAATATCGCGAAGATAGAGAAAGGACTGATGATCGTTACGTTCCATAAAATGAATTTTTTGATGATAGGCAAAATGGTAGAAATCAAGAGAATGATTAACGTCAGGGACGAAATAATCAAGATGGCGAAGAGAATCGAGAGGAATGAAGGAGAATTTTACATGAGAGAGAAGCTCAAAGAAATCAACAAACGATTGAAGAAGAAATTGAAAGACATTATGCTGAACAAGCACGTTTAATTTGCGAACGTGAAATATTGAGAGCGAAAATGGAAGAGCAAGAACTTCAGGAGACAATTCGCCAGAACAATCACGACAATCGAGAAAGAAGGCGTACACAAAACCGGAATAACAATAATCTCAATGAAGAGTATGATAGAGTACAGAGAATGGCTGAAAGACAACGAATAATGAACATAATCATGGAGGGGAAAATGAAAGACATCATCATATGCGAATTCAAGATAGAGATGAGGAAGAGAATAGCAGGAGAAGACGAGATGAGGATGATGAAGAAGAAATGCAAAATTTCGCGAGAGAAGAAAGACATGAACGCAGAAGAAGGGAGGCGAAATTAAAAAGACCAATGGATCAAAATTCAGGTGTAAATGAACAAATCTTAAAAGAATTGGAAGAAATGAGAGGAATGCTAAATAATAGAGGAGAAATAGGCAGAAGACAATTAGATGAAGCTATAGAAGAAGCTGCGAAAACTCCATTTACAAAAGAAGTACAACTAGGAGGAATACCTACGAAACACAATTTGTCTGCGTTAACCAACATCTTTGATGGAACAACTTGTGCAATTCAATACATAAAAGCCTATGTGAGATGCATGTTACAGTAGGAAAATCATGATGCCGTATTTTGCAAGTATTTTGCATCCAGTCTAACAAGAGAGGCATTAAAATGGTTCGAAGGTCTACCAAAAAATACAATAACATCTTTCAATCATTTGCAGACCACATTCTTGGGGGCATATATAAGTAATAATTCTTCGCGACCTGGTATTGAAGATGTGTTTGGATTAAAACAAAGGATTGTCGAAAGTCTGAAGCATCTGACCAAAAGGTGGAGGACTATGTGTAGTGAGATGGCTGGCCGTGTGGATGCGAGATATCTTATCTTGTCATTTATCAATGCTATGTTCGCAACCAATCTATTATATGTCCAAATTTTCAGAGTCAAGAACACCATCACAATGACCGAACTACGAGAACTTCAGGAAGAGTATATTACTCTAGAGGAAAGACAAAATGAAATGGAATCATACCCAGTTGCGAACACCAATTCACAAGCAGCGAATGCAAGCTTATTACCTAAACTAATAAACACAGTGGCGAGCACTTTTCAAGTACAACAAAAAAGGTTACGGGCAACAATCAACAAAAACTGGTGGCCGAGATCAAGAGAAGTATGAAAGAGAAAGAAATTTCTACAATCGTGGTGGAAATAATAAGATTCAAAGACTTGATCATCCGCAAGAAACTTATGGAGGTCAAAGACAAAATTATAATAGAGGACAAGGAGGTCACAAAGTAGTATGGGAAGAAATCAAAAAGCCGCCTCTGAATGCAAGTGTAGAGAAAATATGGGAAGATATAATTTTGATGGAGAATATACCAACACCATGGAACATGGGAACGTAACCACCTCAAAGCCACAGAAGTCATGAGTTCTGTTCTTATCATCATTTTCACGGACATACTACAAATGATTGCAGAAATGTAAAGAGAATTATTCTGAGAATGATAGATCAAGGAAAACTAAACCACTTTCTGGTAGGGCACCCACAATCTCAACCATTGTCGCCACCAACCCTAGAGCATCACAGAGTAAACACGGTAAAAGAAAATGAAACATTCTTCGTAGAAATTGGTGCAAAAGCAAAGAATCTATTCTGTCACTCTATTGTACATTCATACAAGACAATTGAAGATTTTCATGACAATTTTTTGAGTAGAGTGTTCGCAAGAGACAATGATGGAAGAGAAATTATGAATATTGCGAAAATCTCGCCGCTAGAGGAATGGTAGAAACAGACTATTTCTTTTACCGCAAAAGAAGTCCCTGAAGGTGGAGAAGTACATGACAATCCATTAGTGGTAAAATTAGAAATTAATCCAAAACCGAAAGAAGATGAAGTTGATGAAGCTGAAGACTCGTGGGAAATTAATAGGATTCTAATCGATACCGGAAGTTCTGTGAACATCTTATTCTATCATACTTATAAAACCATGGGAGGGAGAGATGATGATCTTATACCATCTACATATAAGATATATGATTTTAATGGTACTGCCAGCAAGCCTAAAGGGGAGGTTACTATGTGAATTCCATTGAAGGGAATATCTTCTGAAATCCTGTTATGTGTTGTTGACGTAGAGTCACCCTACAATGCATTAATTGGTCGACCTTGGCTACATGGGATTCTAGGTGTAGCTTCAACTTTCCACTAGTGCATCAAATTACCTCACCTCAGCGGTGTAGGAATCATAAAAGGAGATTGGGTTGAAGGAAAGAAATGTTACGAAACTGAGGTAGAATCCTGCGAAGGAAGAGCAAACAAGAAGGAAAGTTGGCGACACAAAATCAAAGAGACACAAAGAAGTGAGAGATTGATGGTGGATGCAATCGAACGAAAAGAAGAAGAAATGTTGCGAAACTAATGCTAGCTCAGAATAAGAAATGGTGAACATACCACTACCAAGGAAGCAGTAGCAGAAAATAAAAAAGAAGCAGAGAATGGCCAAGGTAATAAAAATAAGAAGTGTATGAATGATTGATTTTTTGCGACACTCTCGCAACAAATAAAATTCTCAAAAATGCATTTTACTGAATGATGAAAATGAGATTGAGAAGTACAAATACGAAATGATGATATGCGAGAATCTCGCAGAGATAATGAATTCTACAAAAGACAATCAGAGAACAATGACAAAAGAGAAAGGGGCGAACCTTTATGGCGTACACCCTAGTTCGCGAATACAATTTCGCAAGAGGCAAATGTAAGACCTAAAGTACGTCATATAAGGGGGTACCTGTTGCATGGCTCAGGGAAAGTCTACACCGCCCCCGGAACCCGAGTCATGGAGATTTGGGGTCAATAAAGCCCATACGGGAGAGGCACCTTGGATTCTCAGCTTAAGCATATGACTTAGGTTGGGTGACTAAGGTAATAAGGACTCTCCCAAGGAGTGCAGAATCTGACCAAGGCACCGAGGTACACGGTTGAGTCAAGAGTGCCAGGGGCGTCTGGAGCGTACCTTGCCATTCTTGACAAGTCTTGGCTTATACTGCACTCGGCCCGAAGAAAAGCCCACTTAGGGTGCAGTCTCGTAACCATAATCCCTATAGGTAAAAGGGATAAGAGGCTGCGAAAACAACAGGTTGTTGTTAAGACCGGATGGAAGGAGCCAACCTTGTATGGTAGAGGTACGCCTCCTTGAAGGGGCAACCAGGGGGAAGATAAGGGCGACACCCTCCATTAGGGAGCTGATAAGTGTCTTAAGACGCAAATGTCATGAGTATTTTTACTCCCAAGGGTATTAAGGCTTGTCATATTTGTGCGACAATCCTGAAGAGGCAATAATACAAAAGAAAAGGATAAGACGAGATCAATGGGTTTTCGCATGAAAGTGCGAAGACGTCCTGCGATTTCGTCACAAGACGGTAATGTCATGCGCTTTATTTTCGCAAGAATATTTAGGCCTGTCATATTATCGCAACATTCCTGAAGAGGCAATAATAAAAAAAAAAGGATAAGGCAAGATCAATGGGTTTTTGCATGAAAATGCAAGGACGTCCTGCGATTTTGTCACAATGACAAGGGGTGGCATGATAAGACCTTTAACTAGGAAGGCAAAATAAGACCACACAAAAATGAAATTTTGAAAAGAATCAAAATTCACTTCGCATATGATTGCGAAATTATACAGAAACAATTGCGAAGCTGAGGCACAAAATAAGAGAAATCTGCAAAATCTCTCATTTGGATACAAATAACAGGAGGGAGAATCTTTGTAGGTATTTGGAAAGGTTCAATGATTTATTAGCCCAATGTCCTCATCATGGCATAGAAAAGGTTAGGCTAGTTCAGATCCTTTATGAGGGTTTAGATTATTCGACAACAACCATGGTTGAGTCTCTATGCACTAGTGGTTTTGAAAACCAAACTATGGATGCAACGATGAAATTTTTGAATGAAATCGCTGAAAAGACCCACCAATAGGAAAATAGTAGGGAATTCAAGAAAACAATTCTTTTAGGCAAAGGGAACGTTAATAGGGTAGAAGGAAGCTTTAAGTCAGATGCCAAAATTGCAGCAATAGCTAAAAGGTTAAAAGCTATAGAATTGGGTCACACTAGTGGTAGAGTAGAGCCTTTTTTGGAAGGCCAGACAATGGAAGAGCAAGCCAATGCTCTTTATAATAATAACACTAGATTTGATAACCGTCAGAAATTTGACCCATATTCAGAAACCTATAATCCTGGTTGGAGAAACCATTCGAACCTCTCATGGTCTAAGGACCAGAATCAAGGTCAGTTTAGTAATTAGAATGCTCCCCCAGGTTTTGGCTATACTAAGAATCCTTCAGGACCAACTCAGTTTCAGAATCAATCCGATAAGAAAATTTTAAGTCTTGAGGAATCTCTTGCCGTTTTAACCCAACAAACTACATCATTTCATCAATCGATGATACAGGGTTTAGAAGAAAATAAAAAGCTGGTCCATGCTTACTCTCAGGCTATTTACGAGTTAAAAACCCAGGTTGGTTTAATAAATGAATTCTTGAGATAAAAAGGTAAGTTTCCTAGTCAAACACAACCCAACCCTAGAGGAGTTCATGAAGTAGGTGCAAAACCATCACACCAGTTGAATTCAATTAGAACCCTTACGAGTAGTAGAGTTGTAGAAAATAAGGTAACCATGCCCAATAGTGAGCATACTATGGTTCACCCCTCAGGTCCATCCATAGTTGAGGAGACTAATGAAGTTTATGAGGATGCCAATTCGGTTCCTGAGAGGCCCTATTTTATGCCTAGAGCCCCATTTCTACAGCTATTAGTACCAACAAAGAGTGAATCCAACTTTAATGACATAATAGAGGTTTTTAAGAAAGTTACCAAAAACCTTCCGTTGTTAGAAGCAATTAGGAAACTGCCGGCTTATGCCAAGTTCCTCAAGGATATGTGTGCACGAAAGCAAAAGCTTAGTGTCCCTAAAAAAGCCTTTTTAGCTATTCATGTAAGTTCGATCATTCATAACCCCACAACTCCTAAGTATAAAGACCCAGGTGCACCTACCATTGCTTGCACGATAGGAAAATATCGGGTAGAAAAAGATTTACTGGACTTAGGAGCTAGTGTAACTTACTTCCATACCATGTGTGCTTACAACAAGGATTTGGTGAATTGAAACCTACCAAGAAAACACTGCAGTTAGCTGATAGGTCTATTAAAATTCCTCGTGGTGTGATAGAAGATGTTCTTATTGAGGTCGACAAGTTTATTTATCCTGTGGATTTCGTGGTCTTTGATACCCAACATGTCCCTGACCCAGAGAACCAGATACCTGTGATTTTAGGTCACCCATTTTTAGTTACGTCTAATACGATCATAAACTGCCGAAATGGTATTATGAATCTATCTTTTGGTAGCATCTGAAAAAGCGGGGGTCTAACAACACCACCCAATATTTTGATTAGCAATCTGTATAGACAAACTCCAATATACTTTTTATGAGAATCAACTAGACAATCAGACTCAATCAATAAAAAGATATATCAGAGAGTTTATATCTCAATCTCTCGATTTGATTTTTACTCATCAATAGCGAGTCTTTATCAAAGAGAGATAACTTGGACGGTACCAAAGACCAATGTCCAAGGATCAATCAATATCAATCAACAACCAAAGGTTGGATTTCCAATTGATGATCACGAACGCACAACCTGTATCATTTCAATTATATAAAATATAATGCGAAAAAGAAATAACACATACACCATAGATTTTGTTAACGAGGAAACCGCAAATGCAGAAAAACCTCGGGACCTATTCCAGGTTGAATACACACTGTATTAAGCCGCTACATACACTAGCCTACTGCAAACTAACTTCAGACTGGACTATAGTTGACCCCCTATCAATCTGCCACTGATACAAGGTACAGTTGTACTCCTATGCCTCTGATTCTAGCAGGATACTGCGCACTTGATTACCTTAGATGATCTCACCCACAACCAAGAGTTGTTGTAACCCAAAATCACAGACTTGATAATAAACAGATCCGTCTCACACAGAAAAGTCTATGAAAGGATAAATCTGTCTCCCACAGATATACTCGGCTCGAAATATCAAATGTGTATGATCCAGTCTATATAGCATATGACTTTTGTCTCATAATAAGTAGGAGATAGAATAGATAGACTTTTGAGTGATAGATAAGTTCAAGTCTCCACATACCTTTTTGTTGATGAAGTTCCACGGTTCCTTATATAGATATTCGTCGTTGTCGTTGAATCTCTATGAAGTCCTTGAGCTTAACTACACATTTCTTATCCTAGTATGGGATTTAGCTATGTAGGCTAGAAATCAAGACTCATAGTTTTGATCACTAACATTGACAAACATGCTTGAGATAGCAACGCATGCGAGGTTGACCGAGCTATGCTCTAATAATCTCCCCCTTTGTCAATTTTAGTGACAAAACTATTAATACATATGGAATACAAAAAAGATAAACTTTAGTGGCTCCTATTCCATAGTCTAATCTTCAACGTTCCTTGTAATCTTCGTCCTTCCAAGTACTCCAATGATCCCAAAGGTTGTAAGTTTAGCATCACCGTTGTTGAAGATCCGTAGCTATAACAATGAGAGAAATCGAGATTCTCGATCATTATTATACAGTGTCATAGTACTATTATGTAATATCAAAGTCCAATTGTATCACGACTTTAACAATAATACTACGGTGATATGTATCACTCCCCCTTAGTCAATACTCCATCTCGATCATGGAAACCACTTCCCCTTACACAATGATCCGAAAACCATATGTATTTGTAGTGTGAACTACAATATTTCTCCCCCTTTTTGTCAATAAAATTGGCAAAGGCACAAGAACGGGATCATAATGAAATTTCCACAAGAGATATTTCATAGACTAAAATAAAAATACATACCAACTTAATTTAAATGCAATCATAAAGCCGAAGATAAATACATTCATCAAAGAGTTTTAAGATACAAGATAACCCCTATTAAATTCCACAGCCGCACTCCCCGCAAGATATTACCATTAAGCACAAGTTCAAAAGAACTATCCCCCATTTGATGTCATTCCCGAAAGAACAACAAGAGCGACCTTAATTTAGAAAGAAAATAAGGATTTTTATTTGGACACGAAAAACCATGTGAATGATTTTCTATATCCAACTCACAACCAAATTAATCACAAGTAAACCCATGATTAATTCAATTGGAATACGCAACTAAATCAAACCACAAAAGTGATCAATTTAATTGAAAAGTGCTCAACATAAGTAAACCTACGGAGCTACGACCAAGTTAATCATATGGAGGTGACCAACTTAACCGTTCAAATACTCAACATAAGGATAACCTTACGGAATATATGAATACTCTACATAAGGAAAACCTTACGGAATATGGACTATATTAACCAATAAAAAATGATTAGTATAGCCGTTCATATACTCAACACAAGAATTTATGGAATATATGAAAACTCAATTAGATTAATTACAAAAGAACCTATAATTAATCCAATTGGACTACAAATAACCAAACTAATCATCGAAGTAATCAATTCAATTATTTTGGGCTCAACATAAAAGAACTTATGGAACCCCGACTAAGTTCATCATAAAAGTGACAACCTTAACCGTACATGTACTCGACATAAAAAACACAACTTATGGAGTACAAATTAAATAACCAAACTAGTTGATTAATTTAGTTCCTAATGCTCAACATATAGCATCTTATGGAACAACCAACAAGCCAATAAGAATCGACTTAGTTGTATCGTGCTCAACATAAGACACACAATGGATCCTTCACGGTAAAACATAATAAAATGGATCAATGAAGATCAATACCGTGGATAACATACAAGGATATATTCTATTTTCCATCATAACGATATAATAAACTTTATCCTTGTCAAACAAAAGATTTTATCCTATTTTCCATCAAATATATGTTTGCATAGGCATAACTTTTGTAATTGTCAAGAGTCCATTCGTCCTTTCATCAATATGAATACCGATTTTATGAACGACTTTTGACAAAATATGGGACCTTCAAGTTCACGGACGCAAACAATACATATCCCATAAAAATGTTGCAATATATCAAACCATTAAAATACTGCAATAACAATCATCCTCCAAATATTTTTAGAATTTAATACCAATAAACCTAAAAAAAAATAACATAAGAATATGAAAAAAAAAGATAGCTATGTGTAGTCACAATCATCGCTATTCAAAGCACTAGTTATTCTTCCAACTAAACGAAAAAGAAGACATCCTAGGCATCATAAACAAAGCAGACTCTTAGGTCAAAAACCAGACACTAAAGATCAGATGGACGGTTTTGGATACACACGAGTCTTGTGATCATCGAGCTTACGAGCGACAACAACCTCATCAACATTTGAGGAAACATCCTTATTGAGAGGTTCTTTCACGCGGTTCTTCATGAGTGCAAGGTTACAGTTAACCTTTTTCAACTCAGCTTTTACAACATCCAAACACTTTATGGTTCCAACAAGTTGCTGAGAATCAATGATCACCTTGGTTGGAATATTTTTTCCAATATCTGAGTAAGAAGTACGATATTGAGGAAAAAATCCATCAACTTCAACAAGGGTTCCTTTCTTTTTATCAAACTCAAAGTATATACAACTATCAACAAAGTCTTCAGGCAAATCCCATGAAGAAGAAGCCATTGATGAGAGGCCTAGAGTGAAAGATTTAACACAATAGGAAGGGTATATAAATGTTTTGAGGGAATTAGGGTTTAAAGATAGGTCTATGAGAAAAAGTCCAAAACTGTACATGTACCCTTACGAGGACCCAACACGAAGAAACAAAAACAATACAAAAGAATGATAAAATACTCATGCAAAAGTGTATGACTGATTATCCATCTAAGAACGATAAGAAAATAGCTGGATAATCATAGTTACTTTGCACAGAATATACCTATTTAATTCTCACACAACTAGGATTTTTGATGAGTGAGATATCAACCTTGTGATTAATTCGCACAAGTATGAGCATTCGGCTCATTAAATGAATATTGCTTTTGTTTAGCCTTCCTTCTTTGATTATCCCTCAGCGTAGAAGAATAAGACATAGCTTGTTCTGCATGTCTTTCTGAAAACTTTCTCTGAGGACTAAATCTAGGACCTCTTGAAATTGGTTCAAGTGAATCAGTATAGATGGGAATCCATTTTCTAGATTTAGTTTTACCAAAAGAATAAACACGGGGAGTACATTCATTAATAACACGAGAGTCTAATTGATTATAATGTACCTGTGATCTGCGATAACTTTTAGGAAGGGATCCATGTTTATAACACTCTTGGTTTTCTGTGGGTATTTGATTCACTGCTGTAGTCGATTGACTATTTGTTCCATTGACAGTGGATAGAAGCAAATTACGAAGTTTAGACATTTGTTTCTTTCTTGCAAAACAATGGATAATATAGTGATTTCCTTTCCCACATAAGGTACAGGTTCGTGGAGGTGAAGCAACAAAAGGCACTTGTTTAAACTTCATATCCACTGGAGAAGATTATAAGTTATAAAAACTTTTCTTGACACAATCTTCATCTGGAGAAACTTTCATTCTGTACAGTAACTCATGAGAATTAGAATGTGCAGAAGGATTTTTCTTTAACACAAAGTTTTCCTTTTCCAAGGATTTGCACTGTTCATGGGCTATGACAAGTGATGCTTCAAGTTCCTTTTTCTCAACATGAAGACTGTTAAGATTCGACGAATGCGTCTTGATCAAACCTTCTTCTCTAATTGAGCCTTCTTTTACCAGCTTTTCAAGATTACAAATCTTTTCACGCTGTTGATTATTTTCTTGAAAAAGTTTCTCAATTTCCTTAGAGAAAGACTCTATAATGTTATAGAGTACCTGTTCACGATCAATAGCCTTTTCAAATTCATCGACGAGCTGTACATGATCCTTGAGATCAACAAACTCTATATAATTTTTTGAAATTCTGGTGAGCTCCATTTCAGCTTTAGCCATTATGTCCAATGTCTCATTAGAGGAAGAATGATTCACATACGATGGGACATTCTTCTTTCCTCGGGATTCGGAAGAACCAGCTAAGAAGTGACCCTTTGAGGTATTTCCGAGACTTTTGACAAAGTTGACAGCTTTAGGAGGCATTTTGGTATGCGTATGAGATTCTGTCCACAGAGTCAGATCGCTACAAACACACACTGATGAGGTCTTAAATGTGTTTGCCTGCTCTGATACCAATTGAAAAAGCGGGGGGGTCTAACAACACCACCAAATATTTCGATTAGCAATCTGTATGAACAAACTCCAATATACTTTTTATGAGAATCAATTAGACAGTCAGACTCAATCACTAAAAAGATGTATCAAAGAGAGATAACTTGGACGGTACCAAAGACCAATGTCCAAGGATCAATCAAAATATCAATCAACAACCAAATGTTGGATTTCCAATTGATGATCACGAACGCACAACCTATATTATTTCAATTATATAAAATATAATGCGGAAAAGAAATGACACAGACACCAGAGATTTTGTTAACGAGGAAACCACAAATGCAGAAAAACCCCGGGACTAGTCCAGATTGAATACACATTGTATTAAGCCGCTACAAACACTAACCTAATTCAAACTAACTTCAGACTGGACTGTAGTTGAATACACACTGTATTAAGCCACTACAGACACTAATCTACTACAAACTAACATCGGACTGGACTATAGTTGAACCCCTATCAATCTCCCACTGATACAAGGTACAGTTGTACTCCTACGTCTCTGATCCCAGCAGGATACTGCGCACTTGATTCCCTTAGCTGATCTCACCCACAACCAAGAGTTGTTGTAACCCAAAATCACATACTTGATAATAAACAGATCTGTCTCACACAGAAAAATCTATCAAAGGATAAATCTGTCTCCCACAGATAAACCCTAGGTTTTGTTCGGTCTTAAGATATAAAATCAAGGTGAATAGGAACCAATTGATAATCCGGACTTTTATTCCCGAAGAACAGCTTAGATTAATCAATCGCCTCTCTACGATCCTTCCTGACTACACAAGCGGATTGTCGAGGAATCACAAATAGTGAGATGAAGATGTTTGTGACTTCTTTATCTTGCCTATCAGAGAAATCTCACGATCTCAAGCCAATCAATCTATTTTACTCGTACGATAGAAGATGCAAGATCAGATCACACAACTACGATAAAGTAGTATCGGTCTGGCTTCACAATCCCAATGAAGTCTTTAAGTCGTTAACCTGATTTTAGAGAAGAAAATCAAAGGTTAATGGACAACGACTCTAGCGAGTGCACTAGTAGTACACATACGTGTGGGGATTAGGTTTTCTCAATGCTAGATGTCTCCTTTATATAGCCTTCAAATCAGGGTTTTTCCTTAGTTACAAAGCAATCGTTATTCACCGTTAGATGAAAACCTGATTTAGATTCAAGCTAATATTTCTCAACCATTAGATCGAAAACTTAGCTTGTCACACACACTTGGGTAAACGTTTACTGGGTTCGTGAAAACCATGCCCAAATGTGTAAGTTCATGTTGGTTCAACATAGTAACCAAAAAGGTCAACCATATGAGCATTTCATATTAACCTTGTTCTTCTTCACCATAACTAGTTCAGTTGACTCAAATGAACTAGTTAGAGAATTTTTCAATTGCTATGAGATCTTATATAACTACAAAAGACACAATTGAAACAAAGATGATTCGATTCGATTGAATCGGCTCATGAACATTATAGCCACGGTTTGCATAAAGCATTCCTTAGTAATTTAATGTTTCATGTTCAGAGCACATCTTTAGATCATAACCTCTTAAGTTCACAAACAAGTTCGCGGACTTAAGTTAATCAGTTGACTTTTCCAAACTCAGCAGAAATTCTCGGTTCGAGAACTTCCGCCAGTTCGCGGACTACAAACGAGTTTTGGAAATCCCAGCAGAAATTCTCGGTCGAGAACTTCCGACAGTTCCCGGACTGAGTCTGCGTACTGGGTTCGCGGACTTGGCAAGCCAATTCCACAATCCTCCCGATTTCTCTTAATCAATAAAGTTCAAAAACTTCGGTTCAAGTAATACATGGTTATGTAATCTAAACTCACATTTCAATCATTGAGACATTCTCAGAGGACGCTATGTAGCCGTTATTTAGAGACCGATTCACGTTAGAGCAATTCTCAAGGTGATTGAAACTTTCATGACTTTCGACACTAGGTGAAGATAAACCTGATCAAAGCGAAACGCTTTACCAACACACGATTTCGAGATAAAAGATAAGCAATGAATGCTCAGCTCGAAATGTCAAGTGTGTATGATCTAGTCTATATAGCATACGAATTTTGTCTCATAAGAAGTAGAAGATAAAATAGATAGACTTTTGAGTGATAGATAAATTCAAGTCTCCACATACCTTTTTGTCGATGAAGTTCCACGGTTCCTTGTATAGATCTCCGTCGTTGTCATTGAATCGCCATGAAGTCCTTGAGCTTAACTACACTTTTTCTATCCTAGTCCGAGACTTAGCTATGTAGGCTAGAAATCAAGACTCATAGTTTTGATCAATAACATTGACAAACATGCTTGAGATAGCAACGCATGAGAGATTGACCGAGCTATGCTCTAACAATATCACTATTGAGTTGAATATTTTTAATGTCATTAAGCTACATTCTGAGCTAGATAAACGTGCATTGAAGAGGTGAACATGATAGGAACCTTAATTCAGGAGTCATTACCAAACATCATATCGGAAGATCCATTAGAGAGTTATCTATCCCACTTTAGCATGGATTTCGACGAAGATAGCAACATCGAATAAGTGAATGCTTTGTTGGATTATATTCCTGTGTTAGATATTGATAAATGGAAAGCTAGGTTCGAACCATTACTAGTTTTGAGTCTAGATTAATCCCTTAGCACTTCTTGGGAGGTAACCCATGCTCATGCAACACGGTAATATCTTTCCTTAACTCTTTTGCTTCAAATAGTAACAGTTTCTCCTTGTTCATGTTTTTAATTTTATCTTTAGAACATTGAGGACAATGTTAGATTTAAGTTTGGAGGTATGGGAGAAACTTTTTAGTTGCAATAAATAAACTCCAGAGCCTAGAAATTTATGCCTATTAAGGATAACACTAACCAATCTAAGTGGATGGAAGCATCTTGGTTGTAGGAGTTAAGGAACCAATCTGATTAGATGGAAACATATAAAGAGTTTATTCATAAAAGCACAAAGATCAGGTGTTATAAATAACATGTTGGGATCCTAGTCACACATTGGTTAGATGGGGCTTAATTAGTAGTTTATAATTCAATGGGTTCCCTCTTCTAGTCAACGGTTTCCTTTTTTTTTAACCGGTTTTCGAGTTGAGTTCTACCCATGGGCTTATGACGAGTTTAGGGTCGGTACCCCAACATTTGGTATTAGAGCCAACCACCACGATCCATGCCCGCTCCACAGAAGGGGTGACCTATAGGCTAGATTAAAGTGTTGGGGCACCTATGTATGGGCGTAGTTGTCACCCGCATTGAATAATGATAGGGGAGTGAAGCCGCCATAAGATAAAGGGCTACCTTCGCGTCAGTGTCGATAGAGTGGGCCAACGAGGACGTTTGGTCTGGAAGCGTGGTGGGATGTTGGGATCCTAGTCCCACATTGGTTAGATGGGGCTTAATTGGTAGTTTACAAGTCAATGGGTTCCCTCTTCTAGTCAACCGGTTTCTTTTTTTTATTAACCGGTTTTCGAGTTGAGTTCTACCCATGGGCTTATGACGAGTTTAGGGTCGGTACCCTAACATAACATGGTAGTTTCGCCATATCTCGTTGAGTCCTTTTTACTTCTGTTTTTATATTGTTTTCTTTTTAAAATATGTTTATCTAAGTGATTAGGTGGGGCTCACGAATCAAGTTGTTACCACTGATAGGATGAAATAGAGTGATTGAAATACCAAAAAAAATGAAAAAAAAAATTATTATGAAAAAATGAAAAAAAAGAGAAGAAAAAAAAAAGAAATTGAGACCAGACCACCAGACTAACCGGAATAAATTCAATAAAGTCGACTACTGGTACCCTTGTATATGCCAGTTGTGTTGACCTAGAGTTTGGATTTTTGACCACTGGTTCCCTTGTATATCCCAGTTATGTTTATATTAGTCAGACTAGTATCTCAGTCCATTAGGATAGGTTCATTTTGGCAGTGGTCTTCAGACAGAAATGAGAAACACCGTTCACCTTGTCAACATCAAAACCTTCTATGTTTTTATCTATATCCATCTCTTAGTCTGTCCATGTGATTTGTTGACTCCATATATTGATGTCCATAGTGCGACTATCTAAGTAGAGCTCTGTCACTTATATATGAATTTTAGTATGCTTGAGTGCAAACTCGTGTACAACAATTGGAATTTCGCATCAGGGTACTTTCTCCTGTAGTCAATAAGTATGCCAACCAAGGAGATTCTTTAGTGATATTCCAAGGTTTTGCGTAGGTAGTCAGGGTCTGGAGTAAAGATTTTGTGGATATATCTCTGGTAAGCCCTCCCGAGACTATAACTCGGCCACTAGGGTCACCTAGGGGTTTAAAGGCTTGTTGCACATGCTAAGTGCAACTGCGATGCCTGCGACAATGAGTTAGGATTTTATTTTGTAGATTTGATTTGCTCGAGGACTAGCAAATAATAAGTTTGGGGGCATTTGATAGACGCATTTATGTGTCTATTTTGTACTCAATTATGTGTATTGTTAGTGCTCGATTTTGTATTTATTTGATTATTTTATGTTTTTGTAGGTGTTTTTGAAGAAATAAGCTTTTGCGGAGAATTTGGCTCGAAAAGTGGTATTTGGACCCCCGAGATGAATTACTAAAAGCACCCAAAGGACGCGATAAAGGCACCCAGAAGAATTCATAAGATATTCAGGAAGATTACTATGCGCACCCCAAAATTACTATTTCCGCCCCAGTTGCTAAAGGGAGACCAACACAGGATAGGGGGAGGTCATCTTTTACACTTTGAATTTTCAAAATTGGCGGGAAAAACTTGTTTTCACGGAACAGATTAGGGTTGGATTTTTGGGGGATTTCTGAAGAGATTCAATCAGCGGAAATAGTTTGGATGGACTCATAAGAGCTAAACAGGCCTGGTAAGGTCGCTGGATTAGATCAAATTTGGCTAAGACTCGAGATTAGAACAAAACAGGGAGTTTGAAGTTCCGGTAACCTGTATATTTTCAGGGATGATTTCGGATGAGATTTTAGCAACCTTTTCGTGGATTTGGTTTGTTATGGGCCCGTTAAGGGTAATAAGGCTTGGTAAAGGTCTTTGAATCGAAAATGGAAGGATTTTTACATGCGTGGAAGAAAACAGGGAGGTAAAGTTTTCTCGGGTATATTTGATTTTATTTGTGGAAGTAGGGTGTAAAGATGAGGTTAAAATTTCCTCTGCTGGATTTGTTTCTATCATAGAGATATTTTGAAGCCACCCACAGACGCGTAGAAAATACAGAGAAGGAAAGAAATCTTGTGGCCTCCGGAGAAAGAAAAGAGAAGATTTCATAGAGATTTCTTGTCCAAGAGGATTTTTGTGTGTATAAATAGGACATGGGTGAAGTTTAGAACACTGCAGAGCGAGAAAGAAAAAGTTCCTGCTGCTGCAAGGGAGGAAGAACACGGAGAACATTGGGCTGATAGAGTCAGTCGCAGAAAGCATTCTTATATCCAACCACATAAGAGAACTATCGTTGTTTGTTCAGTTGCAAAAAGCTTTCTATGACTGTTGTTTTATTCTTTTTTAATTCTTTTCACCTTTGTAAACACCTTTTGAGCAATGAATTCATATTTTGAGCGTGTTTCCAACAAGATGAGCTAATTACCTCGTAACCAAGGCAACGGATGAAGCTACTTACACATGATTGATGGGTAACTATTTTATTTTCTCTACTTTATTACATAATTCACTTAATCACTGCTTTTGCAGAGTTTCAAACTGTTTGCGTGATTGTCCTAATTATTTGTCATTCAATTTGATAGGTTATGCTTTGTTAAATCTATTGATAATCTATGCTTAAGGTTTACAAGTAATATTTGAGAATATGTCTGATTTTTGGTGAGTTAAGATAAAAAGAGGACTTAAAAGTTGATTAGAGTTTTCAAATCCTTATCAATCAATCATGAGTAGTAGTGGAATTCAAAGTCTTGGTTATTTCTAAAACCCCGATATAACTTTCACTTAAGTTTTATTAATTTTAGCATTAAAAATTATTCTGAAACCAAAAATCTCTACAAGTCTTTGAACGAACTTTTCTTATCACTGTAAAAACTACATCAATTTTTGGCGCCGCCGACGCGGACTTGTATTTAGGTTTAGGTTTTAGGTTTATTTTAAATTTTTTTAGGTTTTGTATTTTGTGTTTTTTTTAATATTTTTTTTGTTCTATTTTACATCTTTGGTATTTTTGTTTTTGTTGTGCAGGATTGACTCAATGCTAAAAGTGGAAAGTTGAACTTGCCAAAAAAGGAGAAACCGAAGATATTATTTTTGGACTTTTATTTGTTAGTTTTATTTTATTTATTTTGGACTTGTAATTATTTTTGTTCCTTGCTTGTTTATTTTTATTTATTATAAAAAAAAACACACTTGCACACACCAATTTCATTTTCGTCCGGCACCGATTTTAGGAAAACAAGTGGTTTAGTATGGTGCACCCTCTGGGCGTTATCATCTGAAACACCAGAAACCCCAGCCTCGTACGTTTGGGTATATTTTGATGTGGTAACCCAAGCCTACCTAAGTTAGTTAGCCCAACATTTGCATGTGCACAGTTTTTGGTTGAATTCGTATATACCAGAACATAAGAGAAACGCTCTAGGACGGTTTATGCGTGAAAAACCTAGAAGTGATATTGTAGGAAACAAGAGTCTTGATTACCTTAATCTAGAGAGTAATATTTTTGAACGTCCTGATTTTACTAAGGAGAGAATCCCTATTACTCAGGTAGAGCCAGAATTGCAACTTTGAAAGCTTTGTTGAATCCGACTAGGACTATTCGTCCCTCGTGCATCAGGTTAGTTGAAACTGAAGCAAATTATGAACTTAGACCTGGGACCCTACAGATGCTCCCAATCTTTTTATGGAAGGAAAATAAAAACCCCTATTTCCATGTTAGGGATTTTGAGGAAATTTGTAGTACCCTAAAAATTAGAAACCTTGATAATGATGCTTTGAAACTTAGGTTATTCCCCTTTTCTTTGAAAGATAAAGCCAAATCATCGCTATATAGTTTAGTTTCCGGGTCAATCGAAATATATGAACAACTTAATTATATCTGCCTTTTTGAGCAATTTTTTCCCTAGGAAAAAAACATCGTCTATTAGGACGCAAATTTGTACGTTTTCTCAACATGAGGGAGAATCTTTGTATAGGTATTTGGAAAGGTTCAATGATTTATTAGCCCAATGTCCTCATCATGGCTTAGAAAAGGTTAGACTATTTCAGATCCTTTATGAGGGTTTAGATTATTCGACAACAACCATGGTTGAGTCTCTATGCACTGGTGGTTTTGAAAACCAAACTGTGGATGCAACGATGTAATTTTTGAATGAAATCGCCGAAAAGACCCACCAATTGGAAAATAGTAGGGAACCCAAGAAAACAATTCTTTTAGGCAAAGAGAACGTTAACAGGGTAGAAGGAAGCTTTGAATCAGATGCCAAAATTGCAGCAATAGCTAAAAGGTTAGAAGCTATAGAATTGGGTCACAATAGTGGTAAAGTAGAGCCTTTTTGCGAAGGCCAGACTATTTAAGAGAAATCCAATGCTCTTTATAATAATAACACTAGATTTGATAACCGTCAGAAATTTGACCCATATTCATAAACCTATAATCCTGGTTGGAGAAACCATCCGAACCTCTCATGGTCTAAGGACCAGAATCAAGGTCAGTTTAGTAATTAGAATGCTCCCCCAGGTTTTGGCTATACTAAGAATCCTTCAGTACCAACTCAGTTTCAGAATCAATCCGATAAGAAAATTTTCAGTCTTGAGGAATCTCTTGCCGTTTTAACCCAACAAACTACATCATTTCATCAACCGATGATACAGGGTTTAGAAGAAAATAAAAAGATGGTCCATGCTAACTCTCAGGCTATTTACGAGTTAAAAACCCAGGTTGGTTTAATAAATGAATTCTTGAGAGAAAAAGGTAGGTTTCCTAGTCAAACACAACCCAACCCTAGAGGAGTTCATGAAGTAGGTGCAAAACTATCACACCAGTTGAATTCAATTAGAACCCTTAGGAGTAGTAGAGTTGTAGAAAATAAGGTAACCATGCCTGATAGTGAGCATACTATGGTTCACCCTCAGGTCCATCCATAGTTGAGGAGACTGATGCTGTTTCTTAGGATGCCAAGTCGGTTCCTGAGATGCCCTATTTTATGCCTAGAGCCCCATTTATACAACTATTAGTACCAACAAAGAGTGAATCCAACTTTAATGACATAATGGAGGTTTTTGAGAAAGTTACCATAAAACTTTCGTTGTTAGAAGCAATTAGGAAACTGCCGGCTTATGCCAAGTTCCTCAAGGATATGTGTGCGCGAAAGCTTAGTGTCCCTAAAAAAACCTTTTTAGCTAGTCATGTAAGTTCGATCATTCAGAACCGCACAACTCCTAAGTATAAAGACCCAGGTGCACCGACCATTGCTTGTACGATAGGAAAAGATCGGGTAGAAAAAAACTTTACTGGACTTAGGAGCTAGTGTAAAATTACTTTCGTACCATGTGTGCTTACAACAAGGATTTGGTGAATTGAAACCTACCAAGATGACACTGCAGTTGGTTGATAGGTCTATTAAAATTCCTCGTGGTGTGATAAAAGATGTTCTTATTGAGGTCGAAAAGTTTATTTATCCTTTGGATTTCGTGGTCTTAGATACCCAACATGTCCCTGACCCAGAGAACCAGATACCTGTGATTTTAGGTCGCACATTTTTAGCTACGTCTAATGCGATCATAAACTGCCGAAATGGTATTATGAATCTATCTTTTGGTAATATCACTATTGAGTTGAATATTTTTAATGTCAATAAGATACATTCTGAGCTAGATGACACGTGCATTGAATAGGTGAACATGATATGAACCTTAATTCAGGAGTCATTACCAAACATCATGTCGGAAGAGCCATTAGAGAGTTGTCTATCCCACTTTAGCATGGATTTAGACGAAGATAGCAACATTGAACAAGTAAATGCTTTGTTGGATTATATTCCTGTGTTAGATATTGATAAATGAAAGCTAGGTTCGAACCACTACTAGCTTTTTAGTCTACCTTAATCCCTTGTTTAGAAGAGACTCCTAAGTTGGACACTAAATATGCATTTTTAAGACCATCTGAGACTTTTCCTGTGATTATAGCTTCCGATCAGGAGAGTAGGCCAGAAATCATGCTTCAAGAAAATAAGGAAATGAAACATATAAGTCCTTATAACTTGTATGCCTCAAATGCATTTAGAGGATGAACCACCTGATTACAACTTAGAGAAAGCAATTGACCTTTTTCAAGAATCTGATGGTTTAGAAATTAGGAATATTGTGACTAGTCTATCTAGAGACACCCAAAATTCTAAGTTTAGGGGTAGTGATGGTCAAGTATCCCCGTTAGAACTCCCTAACTTGGGACTCGATCCTAGTGTTCCTGAAGTTACCTGAGTCTCTTCCGACTATGCAACCTGATCCACCTAATACTGTCCAGGAGGAAATCCGTCCATTAGAGACCGGTTGTTCGAATGAATATAGTTCTCAAGACACTCATATGAAGCCTAAGTAGGCACCGCAGAAAAACCCAGTTGTCTTACAAGAAATTTTAGATCAGGTTGTATGTCTGTTCATTTTTCTAATCTGGTGCAGTTGTCTCATAATTGTGGCAGTCTTATTTGGTTTTGTTGATCCACAGTTGTTTCGACTATTGATATATGATTTGAAAAGGTAATTAGCCATTTTGTGGTATACATGACGTCTGGCTAAAGAATTTAAACTTATCACTTCTTGGGAGGTAACCCATGCTCATGCAACACGGTAATATCTTTCCTTAACTCTTTTGCTTCAAATGGTAACAGTTTCTCCTTGTTCATGTTTTTAATTTTGTCTTTAGAACATTGAGGACAATGTCAGATTTAAGTTTGGAGGTGTGGGAGAAACTTTTTAGTTGCAATAAATGAACTCCAGAGCCTAGAAATTTATGCCTATTAAGGATAGCACTAACCAATCTAAGTGGATGGAAGCATCTTGGTTGTAGGAGTTAAGGAACCAATCTGATTAGATGGAAACATCTAAAAAATCTATTCATAAAAGCACATAGCTCAGGTGTTATAAATAACATGGTAGTTTCTCCATATCTCGTTGAGTCCTTTTCACTTCTGTTTTTATATTGTTTTCTTTTTATAATATGTGTATCTAAGTGATTAGGTAGGGCTCACGAATCAAGTTGTTACCACTGCTAGAGTGAAATAGAGTGATTGAGATACCCAAAAGAAAAAAAAAATGAAAAAAATGAAAGAAAAAACAAACAAACAAACAAACAAAAATTATTATGAAAAATGAAAAAAAAAAAAAAAAAGAAATTGAGACCAGACCAACCAGAATAAATTCAATAAAGTCGACGACTGGTACCCTTGTATATGCCAGTTGTGTTGACCTAGAGTTTTTATTTTCGACCACTGGTTCCCTTGTATATGCCAGTTGTGTTGATATTTGTCAGACGAGCATCTCAGTCCATTAGGATAGGTTCATTTTGGCAGTGGCCTTCAGACAGATATGAGAAACACCGTTCACCTAGTCAACATCAAAACCTTTTATGTTTTTCTATATATCCATCTCTTAATCTATCCATGTGATTTGTTGACTCCGGATATTGATGTCCATAGTGCGACTATCTGAGGAGAGCTCTGTCACTTATATATGAATTTTAGTATGCTTGAGTCCAAACTCGTGTACAACAATTGGAATTTCGCATCAGGGTACTTTCTCCTATAGTCAATAAGTATGCCAACCAAGGAGATTCTTTAGTGATATTCCAAGGTAATGCGTAGGTAGCCAGGTTCTGGAGTAAAGGTTTTGTGGGTATATCTCTGGTAATCCTCCCGAGACTATAACTCGGCAACTAGGGCCACCTAGGGGTTTAAGGGCTTGTTGCACATGCTAAGTGCAATCACGATGCCTGCGACAGTGAGTTAGGATTTTATTTTGTAGATTTGATTTTCTCGAGGACTAGCAAACAATAAGTTTGGGGGTATTTGATAGACGCATTTATGTGTCTATTTTGTTCTCAATTATGTGTATTGTTATTGCTCTATTTTGTATTTATTTGATTATTTTATGTTTTTGTAGGTGTTTTTGAAGAAATAAGCTTTTGCGGAGAATTTGGCTCGAAAAGTGGTATTTGGACCCCCGAGATGAATTACTAAAAGCACCCAGAAGAATTCATAAAGATACTTAGGAAGATTACTATGCGCACCCCAAAATTACTATTTCCGTCCCAGTTGCTAAAGGGAGACCAACACAGGATAGGGGGAGGTCATCTTCTACATTTTGAATTTTCAAAATTGGCGGGGAAAACTTGTTTTCACGGAACATATTAGGGTTGGATTTTTGGGGATTTCTGAAGAGATTCAATCAGCGGAAATAGTTTGGATGGACTCATAAGGTCTAAACAGGCCTGGTAAGGTCGCTGGATTGGATCAAATTTGGCTAAGACTCGAGATTAGAGCAAAACTGGGAGTTTGAAGTTCTAGTAACCTGTATATTTTCAGGGATGATTTCAGATGAGATTTTAGCAACCATTTCTTGGATTTGGTTTGTTATGGGCCCGTTAAGGGTAATAAGGCTTGGTAAAGATCTTTGAATCGAAAATGGAAGGATTTTTACAATCTTGGAAGAAAACAGGGAGGTAAAATTTTCTCGGGTATATTTGATTTTATTTGTGGAAGTAGGGTGTAAAGTGAGGTTAAAATATCCTCTGCTGGATTTGTTTCTATCATAGAGATATTTTGAAGCCACCCACATACGCGTAGAAAATACAGAGAAGGAAAGAAATCTTGTGGCCTCCGGAGAAAGAAAAGACAACATCTCATCGAGATTTCTTGTCCAAGAGGGTTTTTGTTTGTATAAATAGAACATGGGTGAATCCAGAAGGGTTATCGAGAGTTTGGGGGAGGTTATCGAGTAGTTGGGTGAAGTTTAGAACACTGCAGAGCGAGAAAGAAAAAGTTCCTGCTGCTGCAAGGGAGGAAGAACACGAAGAACATTGGGCTGATAGAGTCAGTCGCAGAAAGCAGTCTTATATCCAACCACAAAAGAGAACTATCGTTGTTTGTTCAGTTGCAAAAGGCTTTCTGTGACTGCTGTTTTATTCTTTTTTGATTCTTTTCACCTTTGTAAACACCTTTTGAGCAATGAATTCATATTTTGAGCGTGTTTCCAACACGATGAGTTAATTACCTCGTAACCAAGACAACGGATGAAGCTACTTACACATGATTGATGGGTAACTATTTTATTTTATCTAGTTTTATTAATTTTATTTTATCTAGTTTTATTACATAATTCACTTAATCACTGCTTTTTCAGAGTTTCAAACTGTTTGCGTGATTGTCCTAATTATTTGTCATTCAATTTGATAGGTTATGCTTTGTTAAATCTATGCTTAAGGTTTACAAGTAATATTTGAGAATATGTCTGATTTTTGGTGAGTTATGATAAAAAGAGGACTTAAAAGTTGATTAGAGTTTTGAAATCCTTATCAATCAATCATGAGTAGTAGTGGAATCCAAAGTCTTGGTTATTTCTAAAACCCCGATATCACTTTCACTTAAGTTTTATTAATTTTAGCATTAAAAATTATTCTGAAACCAAAAATCTGTACAAGTCTTTGAACGAGCTTTTCTTATCACTGTAAAACTACATCAGTTACCTTGGTAACAAAGCATTCAATATTCACCGTTAGATGAAAAACCTGATTAAACCAAGCTAATATCTTTCAACTGTTAGATCGAACTTAACTTGTTACACATAAATGAAATGTACCCTCATTTAGGTTTATGTAACCGTACCTAAACGTGTACACCATTTGGTTCACAAATAGTTAACCAAGGTTAGCCATATGATTACTCTCAAATCAACCTTATTCATCTCAACCATAACTAGTTCAAATGAATCAAATGAAACTAGTTTAAGAGTTGTTCAATTGCTATAGAAAACACAATTGAAACCAAATCGGTTTGATTCACTTGAATCAATCATGAACATTATAGCCAGGTTTTTCAAAGATTACATTTCTTATGATTTAAATGTTTAAGTCCATGAACTGAACGATTTTACAAAGTAACCAGCTTAAGTATGCGTATGGGCATGCGTACTTAAGCAACCTGATTTGAGTTTGTTTAGTTTCCAAACTCTGCAAAAATTTTCGGTTCAAAAACTTCCGCCAGTATGCGTACGGGTGCGCATACTTAAGGTGACTAGTTAAGAGTTCGTCAAAACCAAACTCAGCAAAAAAATTTGTTTCGAAAACTTCCGCCAGTATGCGTACGGGTACGCATACTTAACCTGTCTCCTTTACCAATTTCGTATACACACATATGCATACACTTGGCTCACGGTTTATGGATTTATACACTAATGTGTGAATACGCTATATATGCTTATATCCAAACAGGGTTACATTCTCAACTCTTTATTTAAATCATTGAAACATTCTTCTATAATGACAATAGCCATTTTCACACACTATTAGCATCAAAGAAATTTTCAAGATATTGAAATAATCATTATCGAAACATTCCAAGCCTACATCAAATGATTGTATCACACAAACCATGTAAGATGTTACTCGGAAATTTTCTCATGATATAAGCTTAACTTGGTCGAAGCGAAAGCTTAACAACACATATTTCGAAAAATATGTACGCGAGATATACTCAGCTCGAAATCTCAAATATGTATCCAGAAAACTATATCTTAACACGACTTATGTCTCAATATAGGAGATAGCAGAAATAGACTTTCCAAGTGATATATGAGTTCAAATCTCCACATACCTTTTGCCGAAGAAGTTCCACAAGCTCCCCTCAGTAGTTCTTCATCTTCAAATGATGAACTCTATGAAATCTAAGCTCAACTACACTATATATGTCCTAGTCCGAGACATCTATAAATAGTCTAGAAATCAAGACTTATAGTTTTGATCACTATCATTGACAAACATGCTTGAGATAGCAACACATGCGAGTTCAACCGAGCAGTGCTCTAACACCATTCTCCCTGCTTGTGACAAGAGTTTAGCTTTCTACTTATTTAGAGCCTTATAAAGCCCAGCCTAACAAAGGTTCAAAATTTAAAGCTTTTCTCCTATTAAAAATAAAGGTGTCCCTAAATATTTCTCATCCTTTGATATTCTTTGCACCTTTAACATTTTAGATAAGATTTTCGCGTGCTTATTATGAGCCTTTTTGCTAAAATAAACCCCTGACTTGTGAAAGTTGATTGTCTGTCCAAAACAATAACGACTCTACAATAACACTTCAATACCATGTCTCCAAAGAGTCGTTATCATTTCAATAACGACTCTACAATAACGAAACTTTAGAGTCGTCATTGATACAATAACGACTCTACAATAACACTTCAATACCATGCCTCCAAACAATGACGACTCTACAATAACGACACTTTAGAGTTGTCATTCATAAAATAACGATACTTTGGAGTCATCATTGGATCAATAACGACTCTTTAGATTCATCATTGAAACAATAACGACTCCACTAGGACCATTACTTTTTGCATTAGCTTTGCACACTCTGTTAAGTAAGATCGCTGCACAATGTTCCTTGGACCTTCAGGACTGGTACCTAGATGATGGTACGATTATTGGTGATACTTTGAAAGTCTCTAAAGTTCTTCAACAATCATACAATGTGAAGGTCCGGCACTTGGTCTTCATCTCAATCTTCAGAAAACTGAAATTTTTTGGCCAACTGTTGATGAAAGAAGTCGACATGAAGATGTTTTACCTGCAGAAGTTGCCAGACCAACTGAAGGGGTTAAACTTCTTGGGGGACCTGTCAGTTTGAATCATCATTTTTGCAGTGATATTGTTCTTGATCGTGTGAAGAAAACAGTACAATTGATGCAGGTCATTCACAGTTTAGGAGACCCCCAAAGTGAGCTCTTGCTACTGCGTAATTGTGCACGTATGTCCAGGTTATATTTTACTATGAGGACTACTTGCATTGCTCGGTCGAACTCGCATGCGTTGCTATCTCATGCATGTTTTTCAATGTTAGTGATCAAAACTATAAGTCTTGATTACTAGCCTATTATAGCTAAAGGTCTCGGACTAGGATAGAAAGTGTAGTTGAGATCAAGACTCCATGTCAATCATCATACAAGACAAAGGACTACTCAAAGAACTGGTGGAACTTCATCGACTAAAAGGTATGTGGAGACTTGAACTTATCTGTCACTCAAAAGTCTATTTACTCTATCTCCTATTCTTGAGACAAAAGTCGTTTTGATATATAAACTTTGATTATACACATTTGCTATTTCGAGCCGAGTTTATCTCACATATCTATTTCTCGAAATATGTGTTGGTAAGCTTTCGCTTTAACCAAATTCACCTTTACCTAGTGAAGAATGTCATGTTATGTTTCAATCACTTTGGAAATTGCTCTGACGAAAAATGGTTTGTGAATAACGAGTATATAACGTCCTCTGAGAATGTTTCAATGATTGAAATGAGAGTTTAGATTACATAGGCATTGGTAGGATATAAGTACTGTTGTGGTAACACATATATGTGTAAGTCCTTATTCCTTGAACCAAATTTTGCGAGCTTTGTTGATAAGGAGAAACGGAATGTGGCGTGAGCCAAGTCCGCGAACAGGCGGAAGTTCTCGACCCGAGAAATTCTGCTGGAGTTTGTGAACTCCTTCCGTGAGCTTAAGTCCGTGAACCCAGTCCGCGAACTTAAGTAGGTTATATCTAAAATCGGTTGTTCTTGAACTCATGTTTATATAAACTAAGGAATGCTTTTGCAAACCGTGGTTATAAAGTTCATGAACCGATTCGAGTGAATCAAACCGTTTGTGCTTCGATTGTGTCTTGTGTAGTTACATAAGATCTAAGCAATTGAACAACTCTTTAACTAGTTCATTTAAGTCATTTGAACTAGTTATGGTGAAGAAGAATATGGTGGATATGAAAGTGATCATATGGCTAACCATTTGGTTAACTATTGTTGAACCAACAAATGTTAATGTTTGGGAACGGTTACATAAACCCAAAATTGGACATTTCATTTGTGTGTAAGAAGCTAAGGTTTCGATCCAACGGTTGAGAAATATTAGCTTGAATCTAATCAAGTTTTCATCTAACGGTGAATATTGAATGCTTTGTTACCAAGATAACATTGATTGCAAACCCTGATTTGAAATATTATATAAGGGAGAAATCTAGCAACTGGGAAACCTAATCCCCACACCTTCTGTGCGATACTAGTTGTGCTAAGCTAGAGTGGATTCTCCTTTTAACTTTGGTTTCTTCTTCTAAACCAGGTTAACGACTTAAAGACTGGGATTGTGAAGCTAGACCGATACTACTTTCTCGTAGTTGTGTGATCTGATCTTGTTGTTTCTATCGTACGGGTACAATTGTAATAATTGGATTGAGATTGATATCTCTGATAGGCAAGATAGAAAAGTAATCACAAACACTTCGTCTCATCATTTGTGATTCCACAATATGGATATTGATGAAACTGATGACGAGGATATGCCTCAATGCTTTAAGTGTAAAGGATTTGGTCATTTTGCAAACGAGTGCCCAAATCGTAGTAAATACACTGGGAACAAAGGTCTTGCTGCAACTCTTGATGAAATGTCTGACAACTATGATTCTAATGAAGACGAGAAATCAAGTGTTGCACTTCTTTGTGAAAATATTGATTTTGATAATTGTAGCAATACATACATCAATATTGATATTCTTTCAGAAGATAATCCAACTAATCTGGAAGAAAAAATTGACCCATTTCTTGGAAACTCTATTTGTAATGTTTCAGGTTCCACCATGTGTCTAGATGCGTGCACATCTCAGAAGCCTGAATTTTATCCTAGTTCGACGTGCTCGTATTGTTCTCTAAATGGTCATGAACTTTCAAGGTGTTACAAGTAAAAACACCAATTGAGGCACGTCAAGAAACTTCAAAGAAGAGCAAATCAATTAGCAAATAAGCTTAAACTTGCTCAGAAGACCTCTAAGGTATGTAGGATTTTATCTTCGTCTAAGAAGTTAGTTTCCAAGGATAAACCAAGACCATTAGAGAAGAAAGTATGGTCGAATCGTTTTGATAGATAGAGGTTTGAGGATTCCTCTCAAGAGGAAAATGGTGGAAAAATTGTTATTCACCGCAACGTAACTTGATTGTGTTGTTTTGGAAATCTTGTCTCATGTGCCTGATCAAAAGAGATAATGATTTTGTACCTCTCAGGCTTTAAGAAAAGTTTTATTTCATCTTTTCTTAGTTTTTTTTGTTCTTCCATGTATATCAACAAAGGAGGGTTATTATCGACAATTCTACTCTTTATAAGGTTGTGAGTTGGACGTGTACGAACATGTTTAAAGGTTTCGAAACCCTACATTCTATTTTCCTTCCTCAAAACCTCTTTTTATCTCAAGACTACTTGTTGAGTACAATTTGTGATTTCCTCTCACAAACCCATACGTTATGGATACTCCAAGCATGATGTCTTCTGATAGAAAAGATGTTAATATGATTGTTAAGCCATCAATCATGAAGGAAAAGGAGAAATCTCTGTTATCTCCTACCTTGAAAAGAAAAAGAAGGAATGTGAGGAAGCCAAGAGCCATTCCTTCAAACTCTCAGAAGTTTTCTGGTGTTCTTGAAGAGTTGAAGGAGATGCGAAAGGATATTCAACAAATAAAGGCTTTTGCGTATAAGACTCATGAGATTCAGAAGGCACTGGTTCGACAACATCAGCCGGGAGTGTTTATTGATATAAACTCCTACCTTAATGAACCTTATGTCCCAATGGCTGTTGACGACAAGGAGTTCGGGGACGATAAAGAATTCTTCAAAGGTCTTATTTCTTAGTAAATCTTCTATTTCTTGTTTTTGTTAGAAGAATAACTAAAGTTTGGAATAGCCATTATTGTGTTTACACATAGCTATGTCCAACGTTTTCATCTTCATGTTTTTAGATTTATTGGTTTAAATTCTAAATTTGTTTGGAAGATGATTTTTGCAGTATTAATATTTATGGTTTTATATATTGCAATATTGTTATGGGATATGTGTGTTCATGTCCGTGAACTTTGATTGTCCCATACCTTGTCAAAACTAAAGTCTTTCGTATGTCGATATGTATGTATTGATAAAAGAATGAATGGACTTTTGACAAATACAAAAGTTAAGCCTATATTGTCAATTATTGATGGAAGATAGGTTAAAATCTTTTGTTTCCAAGGATTATGTCTATTGCATGTCATGGTGCAAATTGTGATGTAAAATAGAATGAATCCTTGTGTATTCCGCAGTAACTGATATCCCTGATCCATATTCTATGTATTATTGTGAGGCTCCATAATGTGTCTTATGTTGAGCACTAAACAACCAAGTTGATTGATTTTATGATTAGCTATGTTGTTATTCCGTGAGGTACTTTATGTCGAGCACTTTCAACTAAATTAATCATCTTGTTTGGTTATTTAGTTGTTGCTCCGTAAGTTTTCTTATGTCGAGCATGACCAATTAAATTGATTACTTTTATGATTAGTTTGGTTGTGTATTTCGATTATATTAGTTATGGGTTCTCTTGTGATTAATCTAATTGTATGTTTTTGAGTTTCCATAAGTTCACTTATGTTTGAGCAATTGTCGATTAAATTAATCATGGGTTCTCTTGTGGTTAATTTAATTGAGTATTTTGGATTCAAATTCATACTTGCATGTAATTTTTTATGTCCAAAGAAATCCTTCTTTTCTTTCGAAATTAAGGTTGCTCTTGTCGTTCTTTCGGGAATGACATATTATGGGGGAGAGTTCTTTTTGAACTTGCGCTTAATTGCCAAATCTTTGTGGGGAGTGCGGCTGTGGAATATTATAGGGGTTATCTTGTATCTTAAACTCCTTGATGAATGCATTTAGCTTCGGCTTTATGATTGCATCTAAGATGATATATTTTTGCTTTCTTTTGGTCAAGAAATGTCTCTTTCGGAAATTTCATTAGGATCCCGTTCTTGTACCTTTGCCAATTTTATTGACAAAAAGGGGGAGAATTAATATGTAGTTCACACTACAAATACATATGGTTTTCGGATCATTATGTAAGGGGGAGTGGTTTCCATGTGAGATGGAGTATTGACTAGGGAGGGGGGGGGGTGATACATATCACCATAGTATTGTTGTTGAAGTTGTGATACAATTGGACTTTGACGGTGTGTAATGATACTATGTCACTGTATAACAATGATTGAGAACTATTGTTTTCTTGTTGTTATAGCTACGGATTTTCAACAAGGATGATGCTAAACTTACAACCTTTGGGATCATTGGAGTACGTGGAAGTGACGAAGATTTCGAGTAGTGTTGAAGATTAGGCATGTGGAATAGGAGCTACAAATGTTAATTTATTTATTTTTGTATTCCATCTGTATTAATAGTTTTGCCGCTAAAATTGACAAAGGGGGAGATTGTTAGAGCATTGCTCGGTCGAACTCGCATGTGTTGCTATCTCAAGCATGTTTGTCAATGTTAGTGATCAAAACTATAAGTCTTGATTACTAGCCTATTATAGCTAAAGGTCTCGGACTAGGATATAAAGTGTAGTTGAGTTGAAGACTCCATGACAATCATCATACAAGACGAATGACTACTCAAGGAACTGGTGGAACTTCATTGACTAAAAGGTATGTGGACACTTGAACTTATATGTCACTCAAAAGTCTATTTACTCTATCTCCTACTCTTGAGACAAAAGTCGTTTTGATATATAGACTTTGACTATACACATTTGCTATTTCGAGCCGAGTTTATCTCGCCTATCTATTTCTCGAAATATGTGTTGGTAAGCTTTCGCTTTAAACAAATTCATCTTTACCTAGTGACGAATGTTATTTTATGTTTCAATCACTTTGGAAATTTCTCTGACGAAAAATGGTCCGTGAATAACGACTATATAACGTCCTCTGAGAATGTTTGAATGATTGAAATGAGAGTTTAGATTAATAACCATTGGTAGGATATAAGCATTTTTGTGGAAACACATATATGTATAAGTCCTCATTCCTTGAACCAAAGTTTGCGAGCTTTGTTAATCAAGAGAAATGGAATGTGGCGTGAGCCAAGTCCGCGAACTGGCGGAAGTTCTCGGCCCGAGAATTTCTGTTGTAGTTTGTGAACTCCTTCCATGAGCTTAAGTCCGCGAAACCAGTCCGCGAACTTAAGTAGGTTATATCTAAAATCGGTTGTTCTTGAACTCATGTTTGTATAAAATAAGGAATGCTTTTGCAAACCGTGGCTATAAAGTTCATGAACTAATTCGAGTGAATCAAACCGTTTTTGCTTCGATTGTGTCTTGTGTAGTTACATAAGATCTAAGCAATTGAATAACTCTCTAACTAGTTCATTTGAGTCATTTGAACTAGTTATGGTGAAAAAGAATATGGTGGGTATGGAAGTGATCATATGGCTAACCATTTGGTTAACTATTGTTGAACCAACAAATGTTAATGTTTGGGAACGGTTACATAAACCCAAAATTGGACATTTCATTTGTGTGTAACAAGCTAAGGTTTCGATCCAACAGTTGAGAAATATTATCTTGAATCTAATCAGGTTTTCATCTAACGGTGAATATTGAATGCTTTGTTACCAAGCTAACATTGATTGCAAACCCTGATTTGAAAGACTATATAAGGGAGAACTCTAGCAAATGGGAAACCTAATCCCCACACCTTCTGTGTGATACTAGTTGTGCTAATCTAGAGTCGATTCTACTTTAACCTTTGGTTTCTTCTTCTAAACCAGGTTAACGAATTAAAGACTTCATTGGGATTGTGAAGCCAGACCGATATTACTTTCTCATAGTTGTGTGATCTGATCTTGATGTTTATATCATACGAGTACAATTGTAATAATTGGCTTGAGATTGATATCTCTGATAGGCAAGATAGAAAAGTAATCACAAACACTTCGTATCATCATTTGTGATTCCACAATATCTTTTTCACTGCGTCGATTAAGATTATTGTGAGGTGATTGATAATACTAGGCTGTTTTTCGGGAATGTAAGTCCGGTTTATCAATTGGTTCCTGTTTACCTCAATTTATCAAAAGACGGAACAAAACTCGTAGGTATATTCGTGGGAGACGGATTTATCTATTACCGTGGACTTTTCTGTGTGATACAGATTTTTTATCAAAGTCTTTGACTTTGGGTCGTAGCAAATCTTAGTTGTGGGTGATATCAGCTAAGGGAATCAAGTACGTAGCATCCTGCTGGGATCAGAGGCGTAGGAGCATACCTGTACCTTGGATCAATGCGATATTGATTGGGGTTCAAGTACAGTCCAGACCGAAGTTAGTTTAGAGTAGGCTAGTGTCTGTAGCGGCTTAATACAGTGTGTGTTCAATCTGGACTAGGTCCCGGGGTTTTTCTGCATTTGCGATTTCCTCGTTAACAAAATTCTGGTGTCTGTGTTATTTCTTTTCCGCATTATATTTGTTTATATAATTGAAATATCACATGTTGTGCGTTGGTCAATCAATTAGAATATCCGACCTTTTGGTTGTTGATTTAAATTGATTGACACTTGGATATTGGTCTTTGGTACCATCCAAGTTATCTCTCTTTGATAAAGACTCGCAGATTTTTATTTGCTTGAGTAAAGATCAAATTGAGAGATTGAGATATAAACTCTTTGATATACTTTTTATCTAGATTGAGTCTGACTGTCTAGTTGATTCTCTAGAAAGTATATTGGAGTTTGTCCATACAGATTGCTAAGCGAAATATTGGGTGTGGTTGTTGCACCCCCGCTTTTTCACTACTGCACCAAGGTACTTACAAGAAGCCCAAGTAAGTTTTGATACTCATCTTTTTGGTTATATGCGACGTTTGATTGTGAATGATGGGCCTGGATATGGTGTATTGCAACAAAGGGTCACTACTTTGCCTATCCGAGATGGTGGTATGGACATATATTTTATGTCAGGCACCATTCAATATTGTTATCTTGCCTCTTGCATCCAATCTAAGCAGCTGAAGGATTCTATCTTGCGACATTATGGTGTATGTAGCAATGGTTTAAATTACCAACTTGCTTTAGACTCTTTCTTGACGGTATGTCATCTTGATTCTGCCTCATTCAACATTTAGTTAACTTCCCCCCATACTATGCATTTATTGGCAGCTAAGTACTTTGATGTTGTTCAACAAGAGATGCCAAATTTATATAACATGTCAGTTAGGGATTTAGTCTTATGGAAGTGAAATAAGTTCCCTCATGCCCAGGATTATTTGTTCGTCGTTCCTATAGGTGGTCTTGGACAGTGCATTGGTCCTCGACAATTTTGTGATGTTCTTAGTTATCGTCTTGGTATTCCACTCTTTGCAGCTGTGAGTGTTTGTTCATTTTTCAGTCAAGATATGGATTTGTTTGGTGACCATGCTCTTCACTGTGCACACGGAATAGGTTCAAAAATTTTGTTTGACATATGTTCTCATGCTGCCATACACGCGCAAAAAGAAGTGGATTTAGGTTTCTTATCAGCTGAAGGTGGTTCTTTAAGGCCTGCAGATATTCTCATTCATAATTGGGACAACGGCCGTGATGTATGTTTCGATGTAACTGGAATTTCACCTTTCACAGGTGGTGGAGTTCATACTTTCGTACCAGGGCAGGTTGTATGTAATGCGGTTTCGAGAAAGCGGAACAAGTACCTTGACCAGTGTAGTACACATGGTTATGGTTTTGTTACTCTAGCTTTCACGAAGTTGGGGGAGTTAGGAGATGAGACCGTGGATTTCTTGAAGAGAGTGAAGAATTTTGTAAATAGTCATGATGTAAATACTAAAATTGGTGATTTTCTTTTTCATAGATTAGGAATTTCTATTCAAAGGGGTGTTGGCACCCAATTAGTTTCTAGGTTGCCGACAAGTTATTTGTAATTAAAATAAGTAAATAATTTATTTTTAAAAATTGAAAAAATAATAATAAAAATAAGAAATATTAATAAGGTGACATGTGTCACAATTCTAAGGGTTGGGGTAATCTAGTCTTTTCATTACATCTACACACCCCTTATCCATCTCCCATGGGTAGGGATAAAAATCTAGGGCCACTAATTGTTTATTGGGGCCCCTAATTAAGCGGTGCAAAAGTATCAAGTATATTCATCAGACTTCTAACCTCCGCTATATCATCTTTACAGAAAATAAAATAATCATCCGCAAACAAGAGGTGTGCAATAGTTGGACAATTATGGTTTATTTTGACTCCTGAAAAAGTCTTTTGATTCTCAGCATTTAAGAACAATCTTGATAAACCCTTTAAAGAAGTGATGAACATATACGGGAGAGGGGGTCTCCTTGACGAAGCCCTCTAGTAGGAAAAAATTGAATACCAGGAATCCCATTCAACGGGATCGTGGACTTAACCGTAGAGATGCATTCATATAATAAGTCACACCATCTCTATGAGAAACCCAATATCTGAAACATGAAAATGACAAAATTTCATTCTATTTTATCAAACGCCTTGGATAAATCTAATTTCAGCGCTAAGTAACCCTTTTTAGATTTACTAGTTTTCATAATATGGAGCATTTCATGCACTATGATCACATTATCTACAATCTTCCTTTTTGGTATAAATGAAGATTGATTTGGCGATATAATTTTATCCAGAACCTTTTTAAGCCTCAAAGCTAGAATTTTTGAGATGAGCATATAAAGAGCATTACTCAAACTTATCGGTCTAAAATATACAGGAGTATCCAGACTATCCACCTTAGTAAATCTGCCAATTTTCCTATTTGGAAAAACATTTTAACTAAATCCATTACATCAGCTTCAACCAGATTCCAATGTGTTTGGAAAAAACCAGGTGGATATCCATCAGGTCCTGGAGAACCCCATGAATTTATACTAAACAATACATTCTTTATCTCTTCCACATCATGTATTTTAACTAACTCAAAATTTTCCTCTTCTGTAACAACTTCACTAATGATATTGTTAAAAATATCATTAATTTACCCACCAGAAGTAGTACTGATTCTAGCAAAATGGTTCTTTAGAAGAGCATCTAATTGATCCTTATCCTCTATCCATAATCTAGACTCATCTATAAGTATATAAATCGAACTATGTCTTTTTCTATTAGACGCGCCACAACATGAAAGTACCTTGTACATCTATCATGTTCCTTAAAGAACTTATATCTACTATTTTCTAACCAATATATATTCTCAATGTTTTGCCATGTCTCTACATCCTCTTCTAAGTTCTTCAAAACTTTTCTAGAAATTAAATGACTAGGCTTAGCATTTTCCTTATCTCTCTTTCTTAGAATCATCTCTTTATTCTTAAAGATATTTTTGAAAATATTTTTGTTACAATATCGAAAATCATCTGATAAAGTTTTCAGAGTTTGAATTAAATTACCTCCATAATGTAATTTGTTCTCCAACCAAGCATTCTCAACAAACATATTATACTCCTTATATTCTTTCCATCCTCTAAAGTACTTATAAGGTCTACCTCCACATATTTTAACATGATCAATATCAATCAACAGAGGGTTGTGATCAGAAGCTAACCTAGTTAAATGATATACAGTGGAATCCTTAAAAACCTCAAACCACCTAACATTTTTTAGAGCATTGCTCGGTCGAACTAGCATGCGCTGCTATCTCAAGCATGTTTTTCAATGTTAGTGATCAAAACTATAAGTCTTGATTTCTAGTCTATTATAGCTAAGTCTCGGACTAGGATAATAAGTGTAGTTGAGATCAAGGACTCCATGGCGATTCATCATACAAGACGAAGATCTACTCAAGGAACCGGTGGAAATTCTCGATAAAAAGGTATGTGGAGACTTGAACTTATCTATCACTCAAAAGTCAATCTATTCTATCTCTTACTCTTTGAGACAAAAATTCGTATGCTATATATATAGACTATGATTATACACATTTGGTATTTCGAACCGAGTATACCTCGCCTATATATATCTCAAAATATATGTTGGTAAGCTTTTCGTTTCGACCAAGTTTATCTTTACCTAGTGACGGAAGTCATGATACGTTTCAATCACTTTGAAAATTGCTTTGACGAAAAATGGTGTAACAATTATATAACTTCCACTAAGAATGTTTCAATAATTGAAATGAGAAATTAGATTACATAACCATGGTAGACATAAAAATTGTTGTGGAAACACAGTTATGTATAAATCCTATTACTTGAACCAAAGTTTTCGAACTTTGTTGATCAAGAGAACTGGAAGAATGGCAAGTGCCAAGTCCGCGAACTCAGTCCGCGAACTCAGTCCGCGAACTGCCGAACTTCTCATCCCGAGAAATTATGCTAGAGTTGACAAACTAGTTGCGTGAGTACCAGTCCGCGAACCGGCGGAAGGTCTTTTTCCGAGAATTCTGCTGGAGTTTGTAAACTCTGCCCGGTTGCTTAAGTCCGCGAACCTAGTGTGCGAACTTGAGAAGGTTATATATCTGAAGATGATTTCTGAACTTAAACTTAAAAAGACTAAGGAATGTTATTTGCAAACCGTGGCTATAAAAGCTCATGAACCAATTCGAGTGAATCAAATCATCTTTGCTTCAATTGTGTCTTGTGTAGTTACATAAGATTTCCTTGCAATTGAACAAATCTCTTGTTAGAGCACTGCTCGGTCAAACTCGCATGCGTTGCTATCTCAAGCATGTTTGTCAATGTTAGTGATCAAAACTATAAGTCTTGATTTCTAGTCTCTTATAGCTAAGTATCGTACTAGGATAGTAAGTGTAGTTGAGCTCAAGGACTTCATGGGTATTCATCATACAAGAAGAAGGACTACTCAAGGAACCGGTGGAACTTCTCGACAAAAAGGTATGTGGAGACTTGAACTTATTTGTCACTCAAAAGTCTATCTATTCTATCTCCTACTCTTTGAGACAAAAGTCGTATGCTATATATATAAACTAGATTATACACATTGGTATTTCGATCCGAGTATACCTCGCCTATCTATATCTCGAAATATGTGTTGGTAAGCTTTTCGCTTCGACCAAGTTTATATTTAACTAGTGACGAAAGTCATGAATGTTTCAATAACTTTGGAAATTGCTTTGACGAGAAATGGTGTAACAACTATATAACGTCCTCTAAGAATGTTTCAAAGATTGGAATGAGAGTTTAGATTACATAACCAATGTATTCATTGAACCGAAGTTCTCGAACTTTGTTGATCAAGAGAACCGGAAGAATGGCAAGTGCCAAGTCCGCGAACTTCCGAAGTTCTCAAACCTGAGAATTTCTGCTGGAGTTGACAAACTATTTGCGTCAGCCAAGTCCGCGAACCCAGTCCGCAAACCGGCGAAGTTCTCATCCCGAGAAATTCTGCTGGAGTTGACAAACTAGTTGCGTAAGTACCAGTCCGCGAACCGGCGGAAGGTATTTTTCCGAGATTTTCTACTGGAGTTTGTAAACTCTGCCCGGTTGCTTAAGTCCGCGAACCTAGTGTGCGAACTTGAGAAGGTTATATATCTGAAGATGATTTCTGAACTTAAACTTAAAAAGACCAAGGAATGCTATTTGCAAACCGTGGCTATAAAAGTTCATGAACCAATTCGAGTGAATCAAATCATCTTTGCTTCAAATGTGTCTTGTGTAGTTACATAAGATTTCCTTGCAATTGAACAACTCTATAGTTAGATCACTGCTCGGTCAAACTCGCATGCGTTGCTATCTCAAGCATGTTTGTCAATGTTAGTGATCAAAACTATAAGTCTTGATTTCTAATCTCTTATAGCTAAGTCTCGGACTAGGATAGTAAGTGTAGTTGAGCTCAAGGACTTCATGGGTATTCATCATACAAGAAGAAGGACTACTCAAGGAACCGGTGGAACTTCTCGACAAAAAGGTATGTGAAGACTTGAACTTATCTGTCACTCAAAAGTCTATCTATTCTATCTCCTACTATTTGAGACAAAAGTCGTATGCTATATATATAGACTAGATTATACACATTGGTATTTCGAGCCGAGTATACTTCACCTATCTATATCTCGTAATATGTGTTAGTAAGCTTTTCGCTTTGACCAAGTTTATCTTTACCTAGTGACGAAAGTCATGAATGTTTCAATCACTTTGGAAATTTCTTTGACGAGAAATGGTGTAACAACTGTATAACGTCCTCTAAGAATGTTTCAAAGATTGGAATGAGAGTTTAGATTACATAACCAATGTATTCCTTGAACCGAAGTTCTCGAACTTTGTTGATCAAGAGAACCGGAAGAATGGCAAGTGCCAAGTCCGCGAATTGCCGAAGTTCTCAAACCCGAGAATTTCTGGTGGAGTTGACAAACTATTTGCGTCATCCAAGTCCGCGAACCCAGTCCGCGAACCAGCGAAGTTCTCATCCCGAGAATTTCTTATGGAGTTTGTAAACTCTGTCCCGTGTCTTAAGTCCGCGAACCTAGTTTGCGAACCTGAGAAGGTTATATATCTAAAAATGATTTTTGAACGTAATCTTAAAGACCAAGGAATGCTTTTGCAAACCTTGGATATTAAAGTTCATGAACCGATTCCAGTGAATCAAATCATCTTTGCTTCAATTGTGTCTTGTGTAGCTACATAAGATTTCCTTGCAATTGAATAACTCTCTGAACTAGTTCATTTGAGTCACTTGAACTAGTTATGGTGAAGAAGAACATGGTTGGTATGAAATGCTCATATGGTTAACCTTTTGGTAAACTATTGTTGAACCAACAATGTACGCGTTTCGGTGTGGATAACAAACCTAGAAGCGTACAGTCATTTGTGTATAACAAGCTAAGTTTTCGATCTAATGGTTGAGAAATATTAGCTTGAATCTAAATCAGGTTTTCATCTAACAGTGGATATTGATTGCTTTGTAACTAAGGCAAAACCCTGATTTGAAAGACTATATAAGGGGACATCTAGCAACTCTGCAAAAATAATCCCCACACCTTACGTGTGCTACTAGTTTGCACGCTAGAGTCGGTTCTCCGTTAACCTTTGGTTTTCTTCTTCTAAAACCAGGTTAACGACTTGAAGACTTCATTGGGATTGTGAAGCCATACCGATACTACTTTTATCGTAGTTGTCTGATCTGATCTTGCATCTTCTATCGTAATAGTACAATCATATTGATTGGCTAGAGATTGTTTGATTTCTCCGATAAGCAATATATAAAAGTAATCACAAACATCTTCGTCTCATTGTTTGTGATTCCACAACATCTTGTTTCGCTACTATACGATTAAGATTGTTGTGAGGTGATTGATTAATCTAAGCTGTTCTTCGGGAATATAAGACCGAATTATGAATTGGTTCATGTTCACCTTGATTATTATCAAAAGACGGAACAAAAACTTTAGGGTTTTTCTGTAGGAGACAGATTGATCCTTTGATAGACTTGTCTGTGTGAGACAGATTTGTTTATTGTCAAAGCCTGCGATTTTGGGTCGTAGCAACTCTTAGTTGTGGGTGAGATCATCTAAGGGAATCAAGTGCGTAGTATCCTGATGGGATCAGAGGCATAGGGAGTACAACTGTACCTTGAATCAGTGGGAGACTGATTGGGGTTAAACTATAGTCTAGTCCGAAGTTAGCTTGGAGTAGGCTAGACTGTAGCGGCTTAATACAGTGTGTATTCAATCTGGACTAGGTCCCAGGGTTTTTCTGCATTTGCAGTTTCCTCGTTAACAAAATTTCTGGCGTATGTGTTATTTTTGTTTCCACATTATATTGTTTTATCTTTATAATTGAAATAATACAGGTTGTGCGTTTAGATCATCAATTAGCATAATCCAACCTTTGGTTGTCAATTGTCATTGATTGATCCTTGGACATTGGTCTTTGGTACCGTCCAAGTAATTCGTTGTGTTTGATTAAAGACTCGCTGATTTGTATTAGCTTGAGTAAATTAATACAAGAGAGAGATATTAACTCCTTGAAATACTTTTACCTAGATTGAGTCTGACTGTATAGTTGATTCTCAAGAAAGTGTTTCGAAGTTAGTCCATACAGATTGCTAAGCGAAATATTAGGTGGTGTTGTTAGACCCTCGCTTTTTCAATTGGTATCAGAGCAGGCAAACACGTTTAAGACCTTACGAGTCTGTGTTTGTAGCGATCTGACTCTATGGACAGAGGTGTTATCTCTATTAACGTACCACCAGCCTTCGATGGGAGTGCTTTGAATTCGATAAATCAATATGTAGTACTCCGGCCTAAACCAAGACAATGGTCGTTCCAGAGTGAATTCGGTCACAAGAGAGGATGGGTCGATCTGTAGGAGGGAAGCTGAAAAATGTGTGAGATCAATGGTAATCGAAGATTGTAGGTTTGTTGTGTATTCTGAAATAAGATAAGTTCCGAATGATTGAATTTTGCTATGTTGAGAGTAATAGCTCAGACGTTGAGTTGTTGATCTCGTGTTGTCTGTTTGACGTAAGATTGTCCTCCTTTCAATCATGATTCAGAGACTTATTTATATTGATAGAATTGTAAACACTATGATCCCGTGAAGTGTGCCAGTTGATGGAATCAAAGAGTGGAGAAATGGAAATCGTGTTAAAACCAGTTTCTCAACGTGCGGAGACTTGGTCGACTTTCCATCCACTACTTTGTTAGCTCCTTCAACTGATTGCACGACTTGCTCACATTCTCATCGTGTGTATGAACACACGTTCCGTAGACCTCCAGACCGAAACCCTAGTTAATATCCCCCATGTGACACGATTGATGTCTCGTGATTAGTTAGTCATTTGCTGATTTCGTGACTTCATGGGACGATGAGTCAGTGTATTGTTGAGTCGAACATGATTTGAAAATGTTCTGAGACTCATGAATTGAACATGTCTATTGAGACAGAGGTATATTCTATGAATAAGTGTTGATAGTTAACATGAGCAAATATTGCTCATTTGATGAATTGTTGAATATTGATAGTTGAACCAATATTCCTTGGTTTGAGAAAATATTGCTCATCTAAGCGAATGTTGCTCATTTGATGAATTATTGGTAGCATGACCAAATAAAAAATTAATATAAATACTGGCAACTGAACCAAGTATAATTAATAAAATGTTGACCATGAGATCATCGTAAAATTATTAGCGTTTGAATCTGGAATTATGAACCTTGGACTCAAAACCCTAATTCGATTAATTGATGGTTTATTGAAAATTAACCACGGAGTGATGGAAGGACCGGCTACATGGGGTCATGGGTCGACTATGTAGCGCCCAGATGCTCAAGTGAGCAAATACCAAGGTTTCTTGTAGACTTGTTGATTTGTTGATGAAAGGATGATTAAATGCTGGTTTAAGCATTTATTATTAAATAATGCTCGTCTGAGCCTTAGGTGATAAAACCTAATTAATTGTGAAGAGATGAGGGACCGACCAAGAGGTCATGAAACCGGCCCTGGGTGGTCACGGGATCAACTGACGATCATTTCATGGAATTCCAAGTTGTTTGGAAGAGTTTGAACCTAATATGAACAAATTAGGTTAAAATGATGAAAATACATGGGACCGGCCTCTTGCAAGCCAAAGATCCAACCTTGGTCGGTCAAGGTAGTATGCTCGCGTCACCAAAGTATTCGTGCCTCAGTCCTGAGAATTTTAATATTTTCTGATGTGCGTTTGAGCAATCATTTGGGAAAATATGAAGAAATCAGAGATTTTTGCTGAAACTGAAGAGACTTCATGAGATGAAGGAAAATAATAATAAAATGAAGGAATCATGAAGTGTGGGACCAGATATGGTCAAGGCATGTCCGGCTGGCCAATAAGCCCGGTCCCATAACATTTTTCCTAATTTTGTTGTATTTTTCATGATTTTATAAAATACCATGAAATCAAGGAGTTTGTCGAAACTAAGGAGTTTTGTTAAAATCAAGGATATTCCTTGAAGTGAAGGAGTTTCCATGAGATGAGAGAAACAAATAATAATAAAATAAGGACGTGTGGGACCGGCTTGGGCATGGTCGGCCGGCTAGGGCCCGGTCCCGTGAGTTTTCCCTAATTTTATGTATTATTTCCATGATTTGAAGGAATTTTCATAATTTGAAGGAAATATCATGAAATCAAGGAATTCCATGGGATCAAGGAAACATAAAAAATAATAATAATAAATTAAGAACGTGTGGGGCCGGCTAGGGAATGACCGGCCGGTTAGGGACCGGTCCCACGAGTTTGCGTATTTTATATTATTTTTTCATGATTTAAAGGAAATATCATGAAATCAAGGAGTTTTCATGAGATTAGGGAAATAATAATAAAATAATGAGGAATCATGAGGTGTGGGACCGGACGCAACTAGGGCATAGCCGGCCAACTAGTAGACACGATTCCATGACACCTTTCCCAATTTTATATTATTTCCTTGATGCGAAGGAAACACCATGAAACTGAGGAGTTTCCTTAAAACGAAGGATATTTTCTCAAATGAAGAGATTTTCATGAGATTAAGGAAAATAATAAAAATATGATAAAATATAGAATTTGGACGTGGGACTGGTCACGGCGTGACTGGCCGGCTGGTGAGCCCAGTCCCATAGCGCCCTGACTAATATTTTATTATTTATTATTTTCTTCATAGGTTCATCGTTCTTTCGTATCTTGGAATGCTCGTTCGTGCATTCAGGTGCTCGTTGGTGTATTATTGTCGAGTACACTTGCACCATTTTAGTCGGAGCTTACTCGATGGTTGTTCAGATGCCCGTGTGTTGAATATTTATTACTAACCCATGGAGTTCTGCTGAGAAGAACCATAAATTGAAGTAACGAAATATTATGAAAACATTGAATATTTTCCAGGGATTCAGTTAATGAATCTAATGATTTAAGAATAATTAATTGATGGCTCTATACTAGTATGATCGTCCAGGAGCATTAATTATTCAGGAATTGAGTGATATGATCTTGTTAAAGCTTCATATATCTTTTATATAGTCAGGGAAAACATTGTTACATCCTGAAGACGTTATTGCTCTATACTAGCAGGCAAGCTGTCTAGGAGCCGTCTAATCTTGCAATTATATATAAAAGTGATCACTGAAATTTCTCAGTATTCATGAGATATGTCGTTGCCTCAGCTGAGAGACTACACATCTACATATACTCCGAGAGACAGTATTCTCAGTCAGAGATTCTCGTGGCGTGAGCTTTCACGCTTTCGATAAGATACATGAGCCTCAATACTCGCATGATTGCTGAATCTGGAGCATATACAGTTATAGGTTTATGATTTTATCCCTCATCGAAAATCCACCATCTACAATAAGTACCCTGCTTAGTGAGGAACAATTATGTTCCTCAGTCACCACTGAATGGTGATTTTCCGGTTATAATATAAGCAATTGAACTTAGTCATAAGATAAAACCTTACCGGATTTTTGATAGTACGCGCAAACCACGACTTGAACGAAGATTCCAGTGGTATGGTAGAACGTCGCTTATTGATCATGAATTGGTGTTGAACCGCTGATTTTAATGGCGAGACCTTGGTCGTTTTAGGATACACGGGCCGGGCCCAATAAGGAAATCCTTGTGAGATTAGGTTTTGGAAATAAAACTTAATATAAAAGGGAATTAATTCTTTTTTTTTTTTTAATTTCTTCCACAACCGACCTCCACCTTGATCCCTTCATATCCTTCGTTTCAATAGTAGAAGAAGGAATTTTGCCGGAGCTGTCAGCGCCACCGACCGTCGCCGTCATCCGATCATCGTCCGACCAGTGTCGTCAGGTGCGATTTTTTTTTTTATAAGTTTGGTAATTCGTTCATGAGTTTTTCATGCCTTGATCATGTTGAATCTATATACATGTGCATATATGAGTGTGAGTTTTGTTGAAAAACTCTTGTTTTTGAAAACGTATGTTCGTTCGATCATTAGTTTAAGAAACTAGTAATAATCTCTGATTTATGAGAGATTTTATGTATAGACTTGTGTCCACTGACAAAATTTTATTTATGAGTTTTCATGGAAATTAAAACTTTATTTTGAAAAGACATGGACTTCTCAAAAAATCGAAACAAACCTTCGTTTCAAAGAAAGACGACAGTACGAAGGAAAAAAGTTTTTTTTTATAAAACCATGGCTTGTTCATGGATTTTTTTTTTGATGAGACCGTGGAATATCCACAAATTTTATTTATCTGAGCCTTGCTCACGTCAAAATGTTTTTTTTTTATTTACGTGAGTAATCACGTTTTACTCATATATATATGAACATATATATTTAAAAAAAAATCAAAACTTGAATTTTGAATAGTGTTTAAAGGTAAACAATTATTTATGATGAAATATTGTTTTGGTTTTCACGATTATATGGTGATTGTTCGCACAGTGGAAATGTTCACGACTTTATGAAAATCTGAGTTTTGCTCGTCTTTTGTAGATTCGAAGAAACGGGCAGATTTTGAGGTGTTAACTCTCATATTATAATCACTACTGTTAGTGAAATCGTAAAAGGTAAGAGTTGAGAATTACCATTTTGGTAGATGCTAGTTGAGCATTTTGCTATTTTCATGATTCCATCATCTTGTCGAAGTTTGTATCTGGATGATGTATTGAAGTATATTTTGTTATGTTAATTTTATAGCTGCTCCGCAAAGATGTCTGATTCCCAAACTAATGATGCCTCCAGAGATGATACGTGTGTAGACAATGATGCCTCCAGGGATGATACATGTATGGGTGAGACTTCTGTTGGCGAGGAGGAAGATGAAACATCTGGAATCAAGAATGTCCCGAATATAGATGATGCGTTTTTTGAGGTTCAAGAAATCGAAAAACATCTCAGATCCCCAACTTATCGTCTTCTGATAAATCCCAGAAGTGTTTCTCAGAAAACGTTGGTGACTCCTAAGGAAGCGATTCGATTTTGTCTTGAACGAGGACTTTTCCTTGCATCGATCATAGAGTTCAAGCTTTCTCGTCGACCTTTAGAAAAATTCTATGGATGGGAAAGACATATGCTGGGTTTCCCCCACGTCAGGGCTATGCTCGATCGAGCACAACTAACAAGGTCCATTCAAGCATCTTGGGACTTGTTCATTTTTCATGATGTGCGAGGTATTGTGGATCTACTCCAACCCATACCTTCATATGTAAATGGGGAGAATTTACCATCACCTTGGAGGATGTTATTGCCTTGTTGCATCTCCCAGTCACGGGCAATCGCCCTGAAAGTCTTTCAGCTAAGGAGACTGCAATTTCCAATATCTTGACAACTGCAATGGAGGAAATTAATAAGGAATTAGGCATCAAAGGTTGTTACGCTTACTGGTTAACACGCTGGTGGCCAAAATACGAGGTTTCTGATAGTCCCATCGACGGTATGTTGCCAATTGCTGCTTTCTTGTGTTTATGGATGTCTAGAGACGTATTCGAAGATAGTGGGAATTTGTTGAAGCCTTTCGTGATCCCCTTTGCTATCAAAATGGCTCAAGGTGAGCAACTTCCAATAGGTAGCCTATTCTTGGGTTCTTTGTACTCTAACTTAGATTCCTTGATTATAGACTCCAGTGTATCGAATGGCTTTATGAAGATCGAATGCTATGCCAACACAATGTTTCTTCAAGCCTTGATGTGGGAGCATTTCAAGAATTATGCGCCTATTCCACGTACTTCCTTGCAAATACTGAATGCTGATGCCCGACATATTTTCTCTGAGAAGAATAATGCCAGAATCATGCGCTGGTCTACCAAGCAACCACGGATTAAGGCACGTCTCATTGATGTGTTAGATGATGAATCTGAGTTCAACTTTCGTCTATGGATGTCGACTCATCCTTATATTTCTCAGCTGAAAACTTTCAACACGGGAAAGAGTAAGGCTTTAGCATCTGGTGCAGGTCTGAGTAATGGCGAGAGATCTTTTATGTTGAGTTGCACCGCTGGTCACTTGTTGTCAGTGATATATGGAGAACTTTCGGTGGAGGAATATAACATTGACAGGACGGCTCGACAAATGGGTATGGATCAGTGTGTTCCAAATTTCCGAAGGAGGAAACCATCGGTCGAGCAACTTAGGACCCATTTAGACCGTACACATGTGGAAGGAAGTGAATACTGGTTCCCTTGCTCTGAGAGAATTTCATACGTAACTCCAGGTTATGTAGACTTTTGGGATCGGCAACTAGAGCGGTTACATGACTTCGTGATGATTGGTCAGCCTCCGATGAAAGACCCTCCTTCTGCTGAGATGATTTCTACTCGACCAAGATTGAAGCATCTCTCTGGTGATAAGAGAAAATTATCCCCGAGATGTTCTCAGGTACATATTTGTATAATCTTCATGGAATTATGATAATTGTAATCTAATCATTGCATCTAATTCTACAGAATGGTCGTAACGTGAGATCCTGAATCCATGTAGACTTCTCAGAGACTAAAGCGATTATCCATGGCGGAGAAGGCAGAAGCAAAAACTATAAGTTGTTACCCAATACCATAAAGTCCCCAGTGGTTTATTAGGTGAGTTGTTGGTACTTCTTTTACTATGACTCTTTCTCATCTGTATTATCGGAATTAGAAAACCAATATTTGTTATTTCGTTGTAGAATTTTACTCCATCAAGTATTGATGGTATTCGGTTCTCTGCTACTGGGCAAACAATTTCTGACTTGAGTGACGAAGAAGAACCCGTAAGTATTTCTTTGAATAACCAACCGTGATACTTTATAGATAAAACACTAATTGTTAAGAATATATCCAGGAGGATGTCTCCATGGAGATGGAGAGTGCTGGTGACGTTCGCTCATCCTCTGAAAATGGTGATAAAGAAAATTTCCAGGGTTCAAAACCGAATGAAAGCAATGGTGTTCCTGATGTTGATACGGGCAATTCAGGGTCCTTGAACACTTCAGAGACCTCCCAAGTAAGTAATTCTCTTGCATTTTACCCAAACAAGAATAAATTTCTTGATTTATGAATGAATGGATGAATGAGAATTCATGTGAATATACAAAAAGTTTCGTCGAAATACGTCACCAGAAATTTCAAAACTCATCCTTTTATCAAAAACGCTGTAGAATCTTCATACGATGTCATATTTTCGTGATACACATATTTATCTTTAATCCCAGGAAATTTCCAAGCTTTAGAAATGAATCTTTTTAAGTTTTGAGAACTTTTATGGGTTGAAATAGACGAAACAGTAAACATCCAGGAGACTTTCAGGAAATTTTCAGTTGTCATGTAGTCCAATGTTTCGACCACATGTTTTTGCTCGTTCATCTGATTGCTATGTAATTTTGACATGTTGTAGGTCATATCCATATGAAGAGATTGGTATCTAACTCAACCCTTGATTATTCACCATTTTCTCCCAGTTCATCGTTTTGTATAGGGCAGCGTAAAATCTTCTCAGGCGAGCTTGTTGTAAAACGTGTTTTTGTGACATTCACGTTATTTTTTAACATCTAGCATGTATAATGAAGAAATTTGATGATGTTGGACCACTTGTATGCTGTAATTTATGATTTCTTTTGGTTTCATGCTTGGATGATCCTAATCTCATGTAATCTTCGTTATTAGGTGTCAAATACCGAAGTTGAGAATGAAGGAGCTAATAATGATGGCTTGAGAAAAACAGAGGTTATTGATGAAGGAACAATCATCTCTGCACCTCAAAGTCATGAGGGAGTTGTTTTTGATGTCATTGAAGAGACCGAGACTTCAATTGTTGTTGCTTCAATGACAGAAGAAACTGAACCGCGCATTGAAGAAGCTGAAGAAATTGTTGCTATGGATGTAGAAGTGTCTCCGGTGATTGAGAATTGTATAGTAGTGCATGAATACCCAAGTGCAGGGATTTTCTTTGATCCTCCATTTGATGCATCACTCCCATATCACAAACTAGTTGGTGGATTTAGTGTTTTCATTGGATATGCCGCCTTGTACGAGAAAATATGGAAGAAATTTGGTCACATCATCGTTGCTAGATACCCAAAGCGCGCTTATTCTTTAACAATGCAAGTAAGTGTTATCTTGCGTGTTGTAAGTGATATATGCACTAAGTCAAGAAATACTGTGACTCCAGATGTACTCTTTGATTAACTTGGAGAATTCTGAGAGACTTGGCTTCAACGTGAAGTGGGCTTCGTCAGAAGATGTTTATGGGTGAAAACGGTTTCTGCGGTTTTTGGTAAATTTGGGTGTGTGTGGATGAGAACCGAATCTAAACCCTAAACAAACGCACTGCACGGGAGTGCTTTCTGATTCGAGATATCAATCTATACAATTCTGGCCTAAACCAAGAAATGGTCGTTCCAGACTTGCTTCGGTCACAAAGTGAAGAAGATGGGGTTGATCTTAGGTAGGGAAGCGAAGAAGGTGTTAAGAGTGTGACGGTATTGGTTGTTTATGACTTGTATCAGAAAGATGAACTGGCTTGCAAAAAATGTAAGCAATCAGCTCTGAGTGTTTGAATACATTATATCAACACTTTGTTTCTATCCGTTTTCGAAATAGGGAGGATAACCTATTTATACAAGTCATTGAGCGCAACCCTCGTCTCTCGTGGGAAGTGAAGGAAGTGGAGTGATGGAATAGTGGGGTCGTTTTAGTGTCACACGATCTGTCTCTACCCACTTCTCCCATCATCGCTGACCGTCCATGTCTTCCTGACACGTTCTTGTGATGGCGCATTGCACGCTTCACGTTGTAAACCGCCAGACCAATACCCCAGTAAGTATCCCCCAGTTTATGACATGGTTGATGTCTCGAATGTGTGGATCGTGGGACCCACAGGAAGTAGCATGTGGTGCTAGGTTAAATAACTAAGTTATTTGGGAAATCAATATTTATAAAATATCGTGTGTATTCTATGCATGTAATGCATCGAATATATTCAATATGTATGAAGCATCGTTTTTTTAAAGGCTTAACGGAGTAAGTCGCGGATTAAGCGTCTTAAAACAGATAGCTAGTTTGGAAGCTGCACAGGCAAGCCCTCCCTTGGCCGATCACATGATGTGGTAGAGTGACAGACGGTAATCACCACGACACCTTATTGGCCATTTAACTCCTAGCCTGGGCTGCCTAACCAAGTTGGTAGAGTTGGACGGACAAGATGATATATGACGCTTATCTGCGACCGTTGATGAAGTTTTAGGGTTTTGAAGAGGTGCGCAAGCATCACTCTTCAGCTTGGTCGAAACCAAGCATGGGAGGCGTTTTTTGCAGGACCGACCGGGCATGCGTGTAGACGGCTTGCCGGTGTACATGTTTGTACCTCACTGTCTCTTGAAGGTGATATCTAGGCCACTCAGTTTGACCGGTAAAGAGGAGTGGCCGAGATCAAATTTAGACAGGAATCCTATGCCGCAAAGGATTCTTAAAGGGGCGCGACATGCCACCTTCAAGGCACACGAATCGAGGCATCCGGCCATGGCTTGTCTTGGTCAGTCGGACATAGAGATAGACAAGCCCACATTGATCACGTTGATACTCCCTGGACTTGCTTAGTCTATTCCTGCACCCTTCATCCAAGCTGGCAAAGATGGACGCTCGTGATTGGTTAACGACACATGTAACATACGGCAAACCCTAATTAGGGTTTTGGATCGGTCGTGCGCATGCAACTTCATCCAAACGGTTTGGAAAGCTATGCTTCTCCCTTGGGGAGGCCGATCATGCGGGGCCCACGTCGGGCCGATGGTGAACATATTCATACCTGTCTCGTGGGCCTAGGTGTGATCTAATCCATCCAACCATACTTGCGAAGTTGGATGGTCGTGATCGATTTGGGACACTAGTTGGACTTTCCATGGCTTTTAAAGCATCACGCCATCCATGTTTTGAGCAAACGTTTATTGCTATATGGCTTGGTCGTGAGAGATCCGGTCATGTAGGTGAAAAGTGGGCCCGCCGATGTGCATAACAGCACTTCACTGATCAATCGCGGGATGATCCAAGCCAAGTTGGACGGTCGCGACTTCTTTGAGACTGTTTTTGACAGCCTTGCACATACAAGCCACTCCATATCAGCTCGACCATCCCTCTTCAGGACTGGCGTTTGGTGGTTGTTTGGGGCATAGCATGTGTTCGACCGTCCAGGGCATAAACGGGCCCGTCGGTGGTCATTGCGGTGATAGCCTGCTCCTGCTGAGGATTGTCTAGGCTGGTTAAATCATGCGGCCATCCTGCGTAGTCGTGATTGTTTCTGAGACTGACATGGGTACGTAGTCCAGATTTCCCTTATTAAAGATGCTCAATCGGGCTAGTATAACACACCGAGAGATATATGCTTAACCGGGATAGTATAACACACCGAGAGATGTATGCTCAATCGGGCTAGTATAACACACCGAGAGATGTAGCCTGTACGGGTATTTCGTGCATGACTCACTATCGACACTTGGAAATTCGTGTTGTTCTGCTAAGAGCAACACTCATTCGTCATGTCGCACCAATAATGAGAACAACACAGGAAATACAAGTCTAATCATGCATTAATTAATAATGCTATAAATCCACAGAATATCGGGATTGTTGCTACATGCTCCGTTCTGGGTGTATTTAATACACAGAATACCGGGATTGTTGCCACATGCTCCATTCTAGGTAAATTCGTAAAGTGAAGAAGTATTCATCACTCGGATAGCTTTATCCTCTGTAGGATGTCAGCGTATTAAGTTCGGCTTTTACAATTTTAGCCTTGAACAAAAATCCACCATCAACATTAAGTCCCCTGCCTAGCACACAATGGTTACATCATTGTGGGGTAGGCATGAGATGACGACAGTATGCACGTAAGAAGAAAAGATAAAGGAAGTTTAAATGGAGGGAATCTGGCCGGCCGTGTTGGCAATCATCCGTGTGAATATGCTAGGTGTGACCACGACCTTGGTGGGACCGGTTTCCTCTTTCGGGTATTTTATCCAAGAACGGAATAGAACTTGTATGCTCATCTTCCCATAGAAAACCGTTCATGTAACCCTAGACGAATATGGACCCCATCATGTATATGTTTCGACCAAACGTCACCCTGTCGCACCTGTTTGATAGGCATGTGGGCCCGCCTACTTCCCTCAATCGTGGGACTCATCATGCGCCTGCTTGATCGAACGTGGGCTTTCTGTGCCTGCTTCGGATAAACGTGGGTCCACTGCGTGCCTGCTTCGGTCGAACGTGGGACCCGATGTGAACATGCTTGCTACGAACATGGGAAGATGTGCATGCTTCGATCAAACACGGGTCCACCGTGTACATGTTTCAAACGTCGGTCATGTCATGTGCCTGCTTTGCCCGTACGGTTGATGTGCTTGCTCGAGTGTCACCCTTGCTACTTCGACCAAACACCGACCCTGTTATCTTGACCAAACACCGTCCTTGATACCTTGACCAAACACCGGCCTTGCTGCTTGCTTTGCTCGAATGTAGGACCCACCGCGTTCTTGCTTTGCTAAAAAATGAATCTTGTGTGCTCAAATGTGAAAGTGGGTCCCGCAGAGAGCGTTGAAGCAACTTCTGGAGCGAGCAGGTCCCGGAGAGCGTTGAAGCAGCTTCAGGAGCTAGCATACCCGGGAGAGCATTGAAGCAGCTTCTGGAGCGAGCAGGTCCCGGTGAGCGATAAAGAAGATTCTGGAGAGAGCAGGTCCCAGAGAGCGTTGAAGCATCTTCTGGAGCGAGCACGTCCCAGAGAGCGTTGAAGCAGCTTCTGGAGCGAGCAGGTCCCAGAGAGCGTTGAAGCAGCTTCTGGAGCGAGCACGTCCCAGAGAGCGTTGAAGCAGCTTTTGGCTAGGTATCAATTGACGAGAAAAAACGGTTCTTGTCAGCATCTGTGATCAGAAGGGACTTGCAGGGAGAGGTGTGGTAGCATTGGCACCCTCTTAAGTCCCAGGCGCAATCTCCTTTGGTAACGCAACTACTTCTTCCACGGGAGACAAATTATGAAAGCGTCTCTCATTGATGTAGTTATTGTCGATCCAGATATGGAATATCTTGGACGTTGTTTCATCATTGTGGAAGTCGTGCATGTGGTACTAGAGTTGAAGTTGGAAATTTTGGACGCGCAAGATTTTGTATCTCGGTGGCTTTCCTCTTACTGCTTTAGCGAAACTGCTTACGGAAGGATGGAGGTTGTATTGCATGTTGGCGAGATGTATGTTGAGTAACGAACATCATGAGGCTCTTAATTACTGGTAAACCTGTTTCTTTCTAGCAGGGCAGATGCTGTTGTAGATGAGCGTTCAACAGCTTCACGAAGTCCAGAGGATGACCAAAAGCGCAGATTCTCCAACATAGCATGATATACATGCAACATCGTCTGATAGAGTGATTTGCGAGGATCTTTCTCGACATGACGCGCGAACATCATTATCTTCTTGAGGCTGCTCCCTTGAGGTATCGTCTCCAATGGAAGATTGTCGTCATAGAGCGTTGATACGTTGCACCGACATGCTTTAAACCAAATGGCATTACAGTATAATAAAAATTTCTGAGAGGAGTTCGAAAATCTATCTTACTTGCATCATGCTCGTACATCCTTATCTGATTGTACCCGCTATATCCATCCATGAAGAAGAACATGTCGTGTCCGCTGATGGAGTCTACTAACATGTAGTGTTAGGTAGACAAAAATCGTCTTTGGGACAACATTTTTTCAAGTCTCTGAAATCCACGCAGCACCTGATCTGTCCGTTTTTCTTTTCACCGGGACCACATTAGCCAACCAGGTCGGATGATGGATGAGCTTAATGAATCCATCAACAAACAACTTCTGAATCTCAATCTTGATTTGCTCTTCTGACTCGTGCCTGAATTCCCTCATATATTGCTTGATTAGCTTGGCTCCAGGTATGACATGTGTATGGTGGGTGACCAATTTTTCATCTGGACCGGGCATTTCTTCATACGTCCAAGCGAATATGTCCTTGTATTATTTGAGAAGTTGTACAAGCTTCGTACATTCATCCGTACACAAGGTTGTGCTGGTGGAGATAGGCCTATGAGATTCCTCATTCCCGATGTTAACGATTTCCAGCTCATCAGTTGTGGAGTTGGTGCCGTCTTGCAGCTGTGGTGGAGCATCCAGCATCTCTTCCTTTGGATCGTCGTTGTTGTAGCATTCCGTTGGGTGGGGAGAGTGGGTAACAGTCTCTCCTGCTCATTTCTAACAGCGGCGTCAGTATACGGTTTTCCTTTTCTGGTCACGGATTTCCACAAAAATTTGTCCCCTCTTAGCGTGAGCGTGGGTTGCGGCTTCACCGGATGAAGAAGAACGCCTTGTCAGCAAAGATGCATCGTGGGGCTTAGCCCTTAATGATGCGAGTCGGTCCTCCTCCTGAATTGGCGCCCACGTGGGGAGTTGGATGCAATGAACTTTGTCTGATCCTTCCTGCGGAGCTTCTCTTGGTTCAAAAAATTCCACTCCACATATCAGTGCATAGGGAGACAACGATGCAGGGATACGAACGACTTCTTTATTCAGCATAGTCTTCAGGCACTGGTGATATGTCGAAGGGACAATCCTACTGTCATGAAGCCACGGTCTCCCCAATATCATGTCATAGTCTGGCTCTCTTTCTATGACTTCGAATTTCACCTTTGACTGGACGGGCCCTACAGATAAATTCAGGTTGACATACCCGTACGTGTTGGTTTGGTTTCCCTCGAAGTATGTCATTGTAGTAGGCTTCCGTACAATCTTGCCCGGGCGAACCTTGGCTGTCCTGAGAGTCTTTGAGAGTAATCACATTCGAAGACGCTCATGTGTCGATAAGGGACCTCTTGAACTCTGAATCCTTGATGTGTGCGGTAACATGTAGGGCACAGTTGTGACCTTCCTCTGGTTGATTGCAGCAAACGTCTCCCCCCGCTGATTCTTCGATAGGTGTAAAAGTTCGCATAAAATTTCCACTGAAGCCGCTTCCTGATCCACCGGCCTCTGGTTCATAGTGAAACTATTGACTTGAAGAGGATCGTTGTGAGGATCAGTCCCCAGTGTAGGAGTCTCCATGACAGGACCGCTCATATATGATGTCATCTTGATGAAGAGATCGAGTATGTTGTTAATCGCTTCTTTGATCGGGTCCATGTAGGCCCGCGCCAATGAAGTACCTTCTCCGGGTACGTTAAATGTCTTCCTTGTTGGCTCCAGGGGCTGTCGCAGCTCTTGTGGCAATCGATCAGTTAATGTCTTAAAAAAAGTGAGTACCTCTTTCTGAGTTGTAGCCATGTCCATTTGGGCCCTAGCAAGAACTTCTTGTATCTCCATCAAATCCACCATGGTAATAGGGGGTTGTCCTCCTCTGGGTCCTCCAGCTCCTCGTCCCGATGGAGGAGTGGCAGTCGCTCTGGTGACGGCTGGAGGCGTTACACTTGAAGAGATGCCAGGGTTTGCGGCTGCTCTGTCTCTGGTGATAGGAGGTGTCACGCCCAATGGAATATCTCCTCCTGCTCCGCTGGTGATGGTAATATAGGAAGTAATTCCACGAGATACATTGATGGTATTGACTGGCTGCACTGTGACACCACTGATTGGGATATCAACACCGAGAGTGTTGGCAGCGCTAGTCCCGTCAGGATTGGTTGCTGATCCAGACCTAAGATCCACCATTTCAAAATCAGTAAAATTGAATTGGTATTGAAGAAATTGACTTCACAACCGAGAGATTAATCTCCCACTGTGATCGCCAATTGTTTATGGGTGAAAATTGTTTCTGCGGTTTTTGGTAAATTTGGGTGTGTACGTGGATGAGAAACGGATCTAAACCCTAAAAAAATGCACTGCACGGGAGTGCTTTCTGATTCAAGAGATCAATTTATACAATTCTGGCCTAAACCAAGAAATGGTCGTTCTAGACTTGCTTCGGTCACAAAGTGAAGGAGATGGGGTTGATCTTAGGGAGGGAAGCGAAGAATGTGTTGAGAGTGTGAAGGTGTTGGATGTTTATGACTTGTATCAGAAAGATGAACTGGCTTGCAAAAAATGTAAGCAATCAGCTCTGAGTGTTTGAATACGTTATATCAACACTTGGTTTCTGTCCGTTTCCGAAATAGGGATGAGAACCTATTTATACAAGTCATTGAGCGCAACCCTCGTCTCTCGTGGGAAGTGGAGGAAGTGGAGTAATGGAATAATGGGGTCGTGTTAGTGTCACAAGATCTGTCTCTACCCACGTCTCCCATCATCGTTGACCGTCCATGTCTTCCTGACACGTTCTTGTGATGGCGCATTGCACGCTGCACGTTGTAAACCGCCAGACCAATACCCCAGTAAGTATCCCCCAGTTTATGACATGCTTGATGTCTCGACTGTGTGGATCGTGGGACCCACAGGAAGTAACATGTGGTGCTAGGTTAAATAACTAAGTTATTTGGGAAATCGATATTTATAAAATATCGTGTGTATTCTATGCATGTAATGCATCGAATATATTCAATATGTATGAAGCATCGTTGTTTTAAAGGCTTAACGGAGTAAGTCGCGGATTAAGCGTCTTAAAACAGATGCATGCTTAGCTATCTTCGAATGATAGTTTGGAAGCTGCACAGGCAAGCCCTCCCTTGGCCGATCACATGATGTGGTAGAGTGACAGATGGTAATCACCACGACACCTTATTGGCCATTTAACTCCTAGCCTGGGCTGCCTAACCAAGCTGGTAGAGTTGGACGGACAAGATGATATATGACGCTCATCTGCGACCGTTGATGAAGTTTTAGGGTTTTGAAGAGGTGCGCAAGCATCACTCTTGAGCTTGGTCGAGACCAAGCATGGGAGGCGTTTTTGGCAGGACCAATCGGGCATGTGTGAAGACGGCTTGCCGGTGTACATGTCCGTACCTAACTGTCTCATGAAGGTACGATCTAGGCCACTCAATTTGACCGATAAAGAGGAGTGGCCGAGATCAAATTTCGACAGGAATCCTATGCCGCAAAGGATTCTTAAAGGGGCGCGACATGCCACTTTCAAGTCACACGAATCGAGGCATCCGGCCATGGCTTATCTTGGTCAGTCGGACATAGAGATAGACGGGCCCACGTTGATCACGTTGACACTCTCTGGACTTGCTTAGTCTATTCCTGCACCCTTCATCCAAGCTGGCGAAGATGGACGCTCGTGATTGGTTAACGACACATGTAACATGCCGCAAACCCTAATTAGGGTTTTGGATCGGTCGTGCGCATGCAACTTCATCCAAACGGTTTGGCAAGCTATGCTTCTCCCTTGGGGAGGACGATCATGTGGGGCCCACGTCGGGCCGATGGTGAACATACTCATACCTGTCTCGTGGCCCTAGGTGTGATCTAAGCCATCCAACCATGCTTGCGAAGTTGGATGGTCGTGATCGATTTAAGACACTAGTTGGACTTTCCACGGCTTTTAAAGCATCAAGCTAGCCATGTTTTGAGCAAATGTTTATTGCTATATGGCTTCGTCTTGAGAGAGCCGATCATGTAGGTGAAAAGTGGGCCCGCCGATGTGCATACCAGCACTTCACCGATCAATTACGGGATGATCCAAGCCGTCCAACTTGGCTTGCGAATTTGGACGGTCGCGACTTCTTTGAGACTGATTTTGACAGCCTTTCGGATACAAGCCACTCCATATCATCTCGACCATCCCTCTTCAGGGCCGGAGTTTGGTGGTTATTTGGGGGCATAACATGTGTTCGACCGGCCAGGGCATAAACGGGACCGCCGGTGGTCATTGCGGTGATAGCCTGCTCCTGCTGAGGATCGTCTAGGATGGTTAAATCATGCGGACATCCTGCATAGTCGTGATTGTTTCTGAGACTAACATGGGAAGTCCAGATTTCCCTTAGGAAATATGCTCAATCGGGCTAGTATAACACTACGAGAGATATATGCTCAATCGGGCTAGCATAACACACCGAGAGATGTAGCCTGTACGGGTATTTCGTGCATGCCTCACTATCGACACTTGGAGATTCGTGTTGCTCTGCTAAGAGAAACACTCATTCGTCATGCCGCACTAATAATGAGAGTTCTGCGGGAACAACACAGGAAATACAAGGCTAATCATGCATTAATTAATAATGTTATAAATCCACATAATATCGAGATTATTGCTACATGCTCCGTTCTGGGTGTATTTAATTCACAGAATACTGGGATTGTTGCCACATGTTTCATTCTAGGTGAATTAGTAAAGTGAATAAGTATTGATCACTCGGATAGCTTTATCCTCTGCAGGATGTCAGCGTATTAAGTTCGGCTTTTATAATTTTAGCCTTGAACAAAAATCCACCATCAACAGAAGATAAATTCTATTAAGGACTCATGTAAGAATAACATACCCTTTCCCAATGATGATGTGATGGAGAAGGAAGACAAGATTGCCAGGCTGACTGAAGAGACGAACATGGAGAGGCGGCCTTGGAAGCCTTGAAGCATGCAGAGGAGCAAAAATCTTTCTTTGCTGATTTTATTTTCATAATCTCTTGAACTTCTGAGAGATGTGAGGTTTTACTTTGGTTTTGATATTGATTGGTTTTGGATTGGTAGATGATTAAGGATTTTCTTTTGGGTTTGATAGAGACTTTCTTTAAGCAAAATGAACTGAACTTTGATAAATTGCTGAATTATACTGAATGCAAGTATTGCAAACGTTTTGGAGAAATTGAAATACAATGAAGGAAAATCAAAAATGCCAAATCCCAGACGTCATGAATGCTCAAACGCCCAGTACCTCATACGCCAAATAATTTCAGGCGTCAAATGCCTTAAGACAATTCTCATGGATCACCGGCATGGTCCTGCCATCTGTGTTGATAAGTTTGTAGTAGCCTCCAGTTATAGATTTTGCAATCATGAAAGGTCCTTCCCAATTGGATCTCCTTGCAGAATGGAGATCACGCTTAGTTGCTTTAAGAATTAAGTTCAAGGTCATTCCTTGAACTTGTTAGGCCTGGTCGTCCGCGCCTTGAATATCTTCTGCTGATTAGGAATTCCTCGCGCAGTAGAATTCCATGTTGTTGAAGTCTTCTAACTTCGGGGAACATGTGGACATTCGCGCAAAGGAGAATATTTGGGATACTATTTGTCGAACTCAGCCATTATTTCAGCAATGACTGTGTTATTGAGGTGTTCGATTCGGAGAGGTTCTGCGTCCAGCCACTTGGTGAAATATTGTTGAGGAGAGATTATCCACTCATAGCATTTTGAAATGGCTAAGTCGTTGGTGGAGTGAAGCCCTCGGATCAAATAAGCATATTTGAAAACTGATGATATGGATACATGAGGAGGAATGAGACTTGCCTGAGTACGAAACCTTTTGATGAAAGCATTTGTATATTCTTCAGGCTTTTGTGTTAGCTTTGTCAGGGCTTTTACCTCCTCCATATACTCGAACGGTGAAATATTTTCTTTTTCTTCTTCCGAATCAGAGGTTTCTTCAACAGAAAAATGTGCAATTGAAGGTGTTGGTGTTATCTTTCCAGCATGAATCCATGTGCGTCCAAGAATCATATCATATCCTGGATCTTCTCGGATTATGTAAAATTTTGTTTCCGTCCAGGCTGAGTTTATGTTCACCTTGAGAGTAATGTGGCCATAAGCGTCTCTGGGTGTTCCTTCATGATCCGTGATTGTTACTGGAGCATGGATGGATTCTTGTTGTGTGATACCAGCAGCTCTGAGAGTTTTCAGAGGGATAACATTCACAGAAGTGCCAACATCAATTAATGCTCATTTGAACTCGTTTCCCTTGAGATGGACTGTGGTGAGAAGTCCCCAGTCGTACATTTCTTCGTCTGTTGAAGGCTCCGGAAATGTCTCTTGAATAGACAAACGCTTCCCTGATACGATGTGATTCAGTGCAGCAAACATGTCTCCCCTCTGAGCCTTTAATAAGTACATCAATTCGCAAATATGCTCGATTAAGTATTGAACTGCTTCCTGGATAGGCGTTTCAGAGAGGGTAAAGGTTCTGACCGGGAGAATTTTTGCGTTTATATCATCAAATAGCATAATCCAACCTTTAGTTGTCGATTGTCATTGATTGATCCTTGGACATTAGTCTTTGGTACCGTCCAAGTTATTCCTTGTGTTTGATTAAAGACTCACTGATTTCTATTAGCTTGAGTAAATCAAAACAAGAGAGAGATATTAACTCCTTGAGATATTTTTACCTAGATTGAGTCTGACTGTCTAGTTGATTCTCCAGAAAGTGTTTCAGAGTTAGTCCATACAGATTGCTAAGAGAAATATTGGGTGGTGTTGTTAGACTCCCGCTTTTTCTATTGGTATCAGAGCAGGCAAACACGTTTAAGACCTTACAAGTCTGTGTTTATAACAATCTGAGTCTGCGGACGAAATCTCTTACGCATACCAAAATTCCTCCTTGTAGATGGGGTAAAACGAGTTGTTGTTTTTTACGAAATTGAGGAGAGGACCGTGCGGAGGAAACTCCTTGAACCGAGAGAACTGTTAAACCTCACATAGATGCACTGTAAGAAGGGAGTGCTTTGAATTCGATAGATCAATATATAGTACTCCATCCTAAACCAAGACAATGGTCGTTCCAGAGTAAATTTTGTCACAAGAGAGGATGGGTCGATCTGTAGGAGGAAAGCTGAAAAATGTGTGAGATCAATGATAATCGAAGATTTTAGGTGTGTTATGTATTCTGAAAATAAGATAAGTTCCGAATGATTGAATTTTTCTCTGTTGAGAGTAATTGCTCAGACGTTGAGTTGTTGATCTCGTGTTAATCTCGTGTTGTCTTTTTGACGTACGATTGTCCTCCTTTCAATCATGATTCAGAGACTTATTTATATTGCTAGAATTGTAAACACCATGATCCCATGAAGTGTGACAGTTGATGGAATCAAAGAGTAGAGAAATGGAAATCGTGTTAAAACCAGTTGCTCAACATGTGGAGACTTGGTCGATTTTCCATCCACTACTTTGTTAACTCCTTCAACTGATTGCACGAATTGCTCACATTATCACCATGTGTATGAACACAGGTGCCGTAAACCGCCAGACCAAAACCCTAGTTAATATCCCCGATGTAACACATGTAACACCGACACAACTTTGTATGAATACACTTGGCAAGCCAATTCCACAATCCTACCGATTTCTCTTGATCAACAAAGTTCGAAAACTTCGGTTCAAGGAATACATGGTTATATAGTCTAAACTCTCATTCCAATCATTGAAACATTCTCAGAGGGCGATATTCAGTCGTGAAGAACAACAAACCTTTCTCGTCAGAGCAATTTCCAAAGTGATTGAAACTTTCATGACTTTCGTCACTAGGTGAAGATAAACCTGATCAAAGAGAAACGCTTTACCAACACATGATTTCGAGTAAAAGATAATGAATACTCGGCTCGAAATATCAAGTGTATATGATCTAGTCTATATAGCATACGACTTTTGTCTCATAAGAAATAGAAGAAGAATAGATAGACTTTCGAGTGATAGATAAGTTCAAGTCTTCACATACCTTTTAGTTGATGAAGTTCCACGGTTCCTTGGTGTAGATCTTCATCGTTGAATCACCATGAAGTACTTGAGCTCAACTACACTTTTCCTATCCTAGTCCGAGACTTAGCTAATAGGCTAGAAATAAAGACTTTATAGTTTTGATCACTAACATTGACAAACATGCTTGAGATAGCAACGCATGCGAGGTTGACCGATCTATGCTCTAACAATCTCCCCCTTTGTCAATTTTAGTGACAAAACTATTAATGCATATGGAATACAAAAAGATAAACTTTAGTGGCTCCTATTCCATAGTCCAATCTTCAACGTTCCTTGAAATCTTCGTCCTTCCAAGTACTCCAATGATCCCAAAGGTTGTAAGTTTAGTATCACCGTTGTTGAAGATCCGTAGCAATAACAATGAGAGAAATCGAGATTCTTGATCATTATTATACAGTGTCATAGTATTATTATGAACATCAAATTCCAATTGCATCACGACTTTAACAATAATACTATGGTGATATGTATCACTCCCCCTTAGTCAATAATCCATCTCGATCATGAAAACCACTCCCCCTTACACAATGATCCAAAAACCATATGTATTTGTAGTGTGACCTACAATATTTCTCCCCCTTTTTGTCAATAAAATTGGAAAAGGTACAAGAATGGGTTCATAATGAAATTTCCACAAGAGACATTTCATGACCAAAATAAAGATAACATATCATCTTAATTTAGATGCAATCTTATAGTCGAAGCTAACAACATTCATCAAGGAGTTTTAAGACGCAAGATAACCCCTTTAAAATTCCACAACTGCACTCCCCGCAAGATATTACCATTAAGCACAAGTTCAAAAGAACTCTCCTCCATTTGATGTCATTCCCAAAGGAACAACAAGAGCGACCTTAATTTCGAAAGAAAAGAAGGATTTTTATTTGGACACCAAAAACCATGTGAATGATTTTTTATATCTAAAACTCAACTAAAATACTCACAAGAAAACCCATGAATATTCTAATTGGAATACGCAATTAAATCAAAACCACAAAAGTGATCAGTTTAATTGAAAATGCTCAACATAAGTAAACTCACGGAGCAACAGGTTACGACTAAGTTAATCATATGGAGGTGACTAACTTAACCGTTCAAGTACTCAACATAAGGAAAACCTTACGGAATACGTGACTACATTAACCAAAAGAACATGATAGTGTAGCCGTTCATATACTCAACACAAGAGTTTGTGGAATATATGAAAACACAACTAGATTAATTACAAGAGAGCCTATACTTAATCTAATCGAAAGCAAACAACCAAACTAATCACCGAAGTAATCAATTTAATTATTTTGGGCTCAATATAAAAGAGATTACGGAACCCCGACTAAGATTATCATGGAACATGACCATCTTAACCGTACATGTACTCAACATAAGAAGGAAAACTTATGGAGTACAAACTAAATAACCAAGGATGATTAATATAGTTCATAATGCTCAACATATAGCATCTTATGGAACAACCAACAAAGCCAAGGTTAATCGACTTAGTTGTAAGGTGTTCAACATAAGACACACAATGGAGCCTTCACGGTAAAACATGAAAATGGATCAATGAAGATCAATACCGTGAATAACATACAAGGATCTATTCTATCTTTGCATCATTATATGCATAACAACATAATAGACTTTATCCTTGTCACACAAAAGATTTAATCCTATTTTCCATCAAATACATGATTGCATAGGCATAAATTTTGTAAATGTCAAAAGTCCATTCGTCCTTTCATCAATAAGAATATCGATTTATGAACGACTTTACTTTTGACAAAATATGGGACCTTCAAGTTCACGGACGCAAACAATACATGTCCCGTAAAAATATTGCAATACATCAAACCATTAAAATACTGCAATACTAATCATCCTCCAAATAGTTTTAGAATTTAAAACCAATAAACCTAAAAAATAAACACAAGAAGATGAAAACAAAAATAGGTATGTGTAGTCACAATCATCGCTATTCAAAGCACTAGTTATTCTTCCATCTAATCCAAAAAGAAGACATCCTAGGCTACAATGCCTTTGAGAAATTCAGCATCATTCCCGAACTCCTTGTTGTCAGCAACCATTGGAACATACGGTTCACGCAGATAGGAGTTAATATCAACGAACTGTCTTGGATGACTATGTCGTACCAGGGCTCTCTGAATTTCTAAGGACTTTGACACAAAAGCCTTTATTTCATGAATCTCCTTTCTTATTTCCTTCAACTCATCAAGAACATCGGAAAACTTCTGAGAGTTAGAAGACACTGCCTTTGGATTTCTTGTATTCCTCTTTTTTCTTTTTCGGGACGGGGTTACAGGAGATCTTTCTTTTTCCTTGATTGATGGCTTAACAATCATGTCGACATCTTTTATCTCCATAGACATGATGCTTTGAGAACAGTTATAAACAACTGATTTTTGTGGATGGAATTCACGATCTCATTAGGTCTAGAGACAAAAAGGTATCAAGAAGGAAAAAGTAATATAGGGTTCGAAACCTATAAACAAGTTCGTGGTCGTTCAACTCTAAACCTTATAAAGAGCAGAATTATCGATAATAACCCTTTCTTTTGTTTGAAAGACAGACAACAACAATCTAAGAAAAAAAACTTTTCTACAAGCATGTAAGATTACAATCATGTCTCTTTTGATCAGGCACATGAGACACGATATGCCAAACAACACAATTAATTTGTGCTGTGGTGAACAACAATTTGCCCACCATTATCCTCAAGAGAGGAATCTTCAGGCTTCTGTCTATCAAAACGATTTGACCATACTTTCTTTTCAAATGGTCTTATTCTATTCATGGAAACCAACTTCTTTGATGGAGATAAGATCATATATACCTTGGCGGACTTATGGGCAAGTTCTAACTTTCTTGCTAATCGATCTTCTCTTCGTTGAAGTTTGTTTGCGTGCCTCATTTGATGATTGTATTTGTAACATCTTGATAGTTCGTGTCCCTTCATCGAAAAAAACGAGCACGTCAATCTTGGATAATATTCGGGCATCTATGGTGCGACAGCAGCTAAACACATAGTAGATCCTGAAACATCACGAATAGAGTTTCCATGGGATGAATCAAACGTATCTTCCAGCCTGATTGGGTTTCCTTCTTCTTCGAACCTATTGAGGTTGATATATGTATTGATACAAGTATCAAAATCGATGTTTTCACCAAGAAGCCCTACACTTGATTTCCTATCTTTATCGGAATCATAGGTTTCAGACATTTCATCAAGTGTTACAGCTAGACCTTTGTTCCCAGTGTATTTTCTACGATTTGGGCATTCGTTAGCAAAATGTCCAAAACCCTTACACTTAAAGCACGGAGGCATGTCCTCGTCATCAGCCTCGTCAACATCCCTATTTTTAGGAGGTACGCGACCGTGAGGTTTGTCTGATGACCTAGGTTTGTCTCTTGAAAACCGTTTACTTCTCTTCAACATAAGATCCCTAAACTGTCTTGTGATCAAGGAGACCGACTTGTCAAGGTCTTCATCTGAAAATTCATTCTCAGACTGATCATTTTCAGAGACATGAACCCTTTCACCTTTGGGAAGTAATTTAGTGCTCTTCTGTGCTTTAAAGGCAACATCCTTACCGACTTTGGATGTATACTCGTGGTCAAAGATCTTTATATTCCCAACCAAGGTGTTTCTGGAGAGATTATTGAGGTTATTCCCCTCTACGATGGCATGCTTCTTAGACTCGTATCTAGATGGCAGCGATCTGAGAATTTTCATCACAATGTCCTTTTCAGGAATAGTCTTACCCAATGCAAAATATGCATTAACAATTTCAGACACTTTGTAATTAAACTCATCAAATGTTTCTTCATCTTCCATACGAAGGTTCTCCCAATCGGAATTAATGTTTTGAAGCCTAGCTTCCTTTTCACTGGAGTTTCCTTCAAATACGGTTTCTAAGATATACCAAGCATCTTTAGACCTAGTGCAATTAGACACATGGTGTTGAAGACTTGGGGCAATGGCATGTATGATAGCATTCAACCCTTCAGAATTCTGCTTTGCAGCAACAATCGTGGCAACATTATATTCACCAATGTTCTTGGGAACAGTTCTGTTTTTGGCTGCAACAACGGGTGCATCATAGCCATTGACTATATATACCCATGATTGAAAATCACGCGATTGAAGAAAATATCGCATAGCAATTTTCCACCATAAATAATTTGAGCCATCGGAGACTGGTGGTACGTTAATAGAGATATCACCTCTGTCCATAGAGTCAGATCGCTACAAACACGAACTAGTTACGTCTTAAACATGTTTGCCTGCTCTGATACCAATTGAAAAAGCGGGGGTCTAACAACACCACCCAATATTTCGCTTAGCAATCTGTATGGACTAACTCCGAAATACTTTGCTAGAGAATCAACTAGATAGTCAGACTCAATCTAGATAAAAAAAAGTATCTCAAGGAGTTATTTTCTCAATCTCTCGATTTGATCTTTACTCAAGCAAATAGAAATCTGTGAGTCTTTATCAAAGATAGATAACTTGGACGGTACGAAAGACCAATGTCCAAAGATCAATCAACTACAATCAACAACCAAAGGTTGGATTAGAGAAGTTGATGATCTTAACACACAACCTGTATTATTTCTATTATATAAAATATAATGCGGAAAATAAATAACACAAACACCAGAAATTTTGTTAACAAGGAAACTGCAAATGCAGAAAAACCCTGGGACCTAGTCCATATTGAATACACATTGTATTAAGCCTCTACAAACACTAGACTACTGCAAACTAACTTCGGACTGATCATAGTTGAACCCCTACCAATTTCCCACTGATACAAGGTACAGTTGTACTCCTACGCCTCTGATCCCAGCAGGACACTGCGTACTTGATTCCCTTAGCTGATCTCACCCACAACTAAGACTTTCTGCAACCCAAAATCACAGACTTGATAAAGTCTATCAAAAGGATAAATCTGTCTCCCACAGATAAACCCTAGGTTTTGTCCTGTCTTTAGATATAAAATCAAGGTAACATGAACCAATTGATAATCCGATCTTATATTCCCGAAGAACAGCCTAGATTAATCAATCACCTCTCTACAATCCTTCCTGAATGCACAAGCGGATTGTCGAGGAATCATAAACGTGAGACGAAGATGTTTGTGACTTCTTTATCTTGCCTATCGGATAACTCTCACGATCTCAATACAATCAGTCGATTGTACTCGTACGATAGAAGATGCAAGATCAGATCACACAACTACGATAAAAGTAGTATCAGTATGATTTCACAATCCCAATGAAGTCTTTAAGTCGTTAACTCGATTTTAGAGAAAAAAATCAAGGTTTAATGGAGATCGACTCTAGCGAGCGCACTAGTATCACACAGACGTGTGGGGATTAAGTTTTGCTCTAGCTAGATGTCTCCTATATATAGCCTTTCAAATCATGGTTTTTCCTTAGGTACAAAGCAAACTCTATCCACCGTTAGATGAAAACCTGATTTCAATTCAAGCCAATATCTCTCAACCGTTAGATCGAAAGACATAGCTTGTCACACACACTTGGGTACACGTTTACTGGGTTTGAGAAAACCATGCCCAAACGAGTACACGTATTTTGGTTCAACATGATAACCCAAAAGGTCAACCATATGAGCATCTCATATTAATCATGTTCTTCTTCACCATAACTAGTTCAATTGACTCAAATGAACTAGTTAAGAGTTGTTAAATTTCTATGATATCTTATGTAACTACACAAGAGACAATTGAAACAAAGATGATTCGATTCGATTAGAATCGGCTCATGAACATTATAGCTACGGTTTGCATAAATCATTCCTTAATAATTAATGTTTCATGTTCAGAGCACATCTTTAGATCATAACCTCTTAAGCTCACAAACAAGTTCGCGGACTTAAGTTAATCGGTTGAGTTTTCCAAACTCAGCAGAAATTCTCGGGTCGAGAAATTTCGCCAGTTCGCCGACTGAGTTCGTGGACTTAGCACACAAACAAGTGTTGGAAATCCCCGCAGAAATTCTTGGTCGAGAACTTCCGTCAGTTCGCGAACTGGGTCTGAGGACTGGGTTCGCGGACTTGGAAAGCCAATTCCATAATCCTACCGATTTCTCTTGATCAACATAGTTCGAAAACTTTGGTTCAAGGAATACATGGTTATATAATCTAAACTCTCATTCCAATCATTGAAACATTCTTAGAGGGCGATATTCAGTCGTGAAGAACAACAAACCTTTCTCGTCAGAGCAATTTCCAAAGTGATTGAAACTTTCATGACTATACTCTAACAAGTTGCTGACTTCATGGGATGATGAGTCCGTGTATTGTTGAGTCGAATATGATTTGAAAATGTTCTGAGACTCATGAATTGAACATGTCTATTGAGACAGAGGTATAATGTATGAGTAAATGTTGATAGTTAACGTGAGCGAATATTTCTCATTCGATGAATTGTTGAATATTGATAGTTGAACCAATATTCCTTGGTTGGTTTGAACAAATATTGCTCATCTGAGCGAATGTTGCTCATTTGATGAACTATTGGTAGCATGAAAAAATCAAATATTAATTTAAATACTGGCAACTGAACCAAGTATAATTAATAAAATGTTGACCCTGAGATCATCGTAAAATTATTAGCGTTTGAATCTGGAATTATGAACCTTGGACTCAAAACCCTAATTCGATCAATTGATGGTTTATTGAAAATTAACCACGGCGTGAAGGAAGGACCGGATACATGGGGTCGTGGGTCGACCATGTAGCGCCCAGATGCTCAAGTGAGCAAATACCAAGGTCTCTTGAAGACTTGTTGATTTGTTGATGAAAGGATGATTAAATGTTGGTTTAATCCTTTATTATTAAATAATGCTCGTCTGAGCCTTAGGTGATAAAACCTAATTAATTGTGAAGAGATGAGGGATCGACCAAGGGGTCATGAAGCCGTCCCTAGGTGGTCATGGGATCAACTGGCGATCATTTCATGGAATTCCAAGTTGTTTGGAAGAGTTTGAACCTAATATGAACAAATTAGGTTAAAATGATGAAAATACATGGGACCGGCCTCTTGCAAGCCAAAGAGCCAACCTTGGTCGGTCAAGGTAGTATGCTCGCGTCACCAAAGTGTTCGTGCCTCAGTGCTGAGAATTTTGATATTTTCCGATGTGCGTTTGAGCAATCATTTGGGAAAATATGAAGAAATCAGATATTTTTGCTGAAAATGATGAGACTTCATGAGATGAAGGAAAATAATAATAAAATAAAGGAATCATGAAGTGTAGGACCGTCTATGGTCAAGGCATGGCCGGCCGGACAATAATCCCGGTCCCATAACATTTTTCCTAATTTTGCTATATTTTTCATGATTTTATGAAAATACCATGAAATCAAGGAGTTTGTTGAAACTAAGGAGTTTTGTTAAAATCAAGGAGTTTCCTTGAAGTGAAGGAGTTTCCATGAGATGAGGGAAACAAATAATAATAAAATAAGGGCGTGCAGGACCGGCTTGGGCATGGTCGGCCGGCTAGGACCCGGTCCCGTGAGTTTTCCCTAATTTTATGTAATTTATGTATTATTTCTATGATTTGAAGGAATTTTCATAATTTGAAGGAAATATCATGAAATCAAGGAATTCCGTGGGATCAAGGAAACATAAAAAATAATAATAATAAAATAAGAGCATGTGGGGTCGGATAGGGCATGACCGGCCGGCTAGGGCCCGGTCCCACGAGTTTTCCTAATTTTATATTATTTTTTCATGATTGAAAGGAAATATCATGAAATCAAGGAGTTTTCATGAGATTAGGGAAATAATAATAAAATAGTGAGGAATCATGAGGTGTGGGACCGGCCACAACTAGGGCATAGCTGGCCAGCTCGTAAACACGGTCCCATGAAGCCTTTCTCAATTTTATATTATTTCCTTGATGCGATGGAAACACCATTAAACTGAGGAGTTTCCTTAAAACGAAGGATATTTTCTCAAATGAAGAGATTTTCATGAGATCAAGAAAAATAATAAAATATGATAAAATATAGAATTTGGACATGGGACTGGTCACGACGTGGCTGGCCGGCTGGTGAGCCCAATCCCCTAGCGCCCTGACTAATATTTTATTATTTATTATTTTATTCATAGGTTCATCGTTCTTTCGTATCTTGGAATGCTCGTTTGTGCATTCAGGTGCTCGTTGGTGTATTATTGTTGAGTACACTTGCACCATTTTAGTCGGGGCTTACTCGATAGTTGTTCAGATGTCCATGTGTTGAATATTTATTACTAACCCATGGAGTTCTGCTGAGAAGAACTATAAATTGAAGTAACGAAATATTATGAAAACATTGAATATTTTCCAGGAATTCAATTAATGAATCTAATGATTTAAGAATAATTAATTGATGGATTTATACTAGTACGATCGTCAAGGAGCATTAATTATTCAGGAATTGAGTGATATGAGCTTGTTGAAACATCATATATCTTTTATATAGTCAGGGAAAACATTGTTACATCCTGAAGACGTTATTGCTCTATACTAGCAGGCAAGATGTCTAGGAGCCGTCTAATCTTGCAATTCTATATAAAAGTGATCATTGAAATTTCTCAGTATTAATGAGATATGTCGTTGCCTCAGCTGAGAGACTATACATCTACATATACTCTGAGAGACACTATTCTGAGTCAGAGATTCTCGTGGCTTGAGCTTTCACGCTTTCGATAAGAGACATGAGCCTCAATACTCGTCTGATTGTTGAATCGGGAGCATATACAGTTTTGGGTTTACGATTTTAGTCCTCGTCGAAAATCCACCATCTATACTCCTAAAGCTTTCAACTCTGTCAAGTGTCTCAGAAATACCTCAAAGGATTACTCCTTAGTTAATTCTTCTGAATCCCGAGGTAGGAAAACTGTCCCATCTTGTGTTGACCACTCTTCCTCCAATGAGACATTGGACACAATGGCAAAATCTTAAATGGAGCTCACCAGAATTGCAAAAAATTCTACTGAGTTTGTTGATCTTCAGAATCATGAACAGCTCATTGATGAATTTGAAAAGTCTGTTGATCATGAACATGTACTCTATAACATCATACAGTCATTCTCTAAGGATATTGAGAAACTTCTTCAAGAAAATAATCTACAACATGAAAAGATTTATGATCTTGAAAAGCTGATCAAAGAAGGCTCAATCAGAGAAAAATGTTTGATCAAGACGCATTCATCTGATCTTGATAGACTTCATGTAGAAAAAGAAAAGCTAGAAGCATCACTTTAACTGGCCCATGAACAATGTTTGACCTTGAAAAAGGAAAACTTTGTCTTAATAAAAAACTCTTCTGTTCCAACTTTTCCTCTTAATATGGAGCACATGAAGAAATCTCCTCCAGAAGATTGTGTCGAGAAAAGGTTATACAACTTACAATCTTCTCACGGGGCTGTAAAGTTAAAATAGATGCCGACTCTTGCGTCCTTCTCACGAACCTGTACATTTTGTGGAAAAGGAAATCACTATGTTGTCCATTGTTTTTCCAGGAAAAAACAAATTTCTAAACTCCGCAATTTGCTTCTTTCCACTGTCAATGGAGTAAATAGTCAGACGACTACTGCAGTGAACCTCTTCACAAGGAATCATACTTCTTATAAAAATGATCTCTTTCCTAGAAATAATTACATGGCTGGGTTGCACTCTAGTGGTAAAAATTCTTATGCTACCTATGAAAACATGTCCTGTGTTTATAAGAATAACTCTGGAAAATCTAAGTCTAGAGTATGGGGACCCGTTTCTGAAATCCTCTAGAACCAATCTCTAGAGGTCCTAAACTTTGTGATCAGAAAGATTCTTATCATGTGCTTCCAGGAAGGGTTGTGAGACATTTCTCTAAAATTGGAGACTTCCAGGAAAAGATAACAAATGCTGAAATCAGATATCCTGGAGGAAATCACAACTATTTTCTCAGATCCTTTGGTGATACTATGTCTCCCACTACTACCGAGTAGAAAAACTCCATTCTTGTATCTAACTTGAGAGATACAAGGATGATTTCAGAGAGATGCTCAAGTATGTTTTGCTGATTTTCTTTCGGTTTGTATGTTTGATTTTTTTTCCTGGTATTTCTTTATTTCATCACTGTGACTTTTTAGAGATGAAGGTTCTTTGAAAACAACACAGTATGCAGTGTTCCTAATTGGCTCTATTTACTTTGGTATTTCGCTCGGACCACGAACGTCCATATCTCCTCAAGGAACTCTAGGGTTTCTATCTAGGGTGTATACTCGAACACATATATATCTTATATGCGTTTATTAATCTTCAGAAAGGCACTCGTTGGAAACTGTTCCAAAAGAAGAAGTTACCCTAACTTGGAGGATGATCTTAAAGGATGTGATTCTGCTCAAGAGTTCATCATGAAGAAGATGCTTGCAAGGAAAGAGTATAACTCTTGGATTGGAGAATCCGTCAATGATCTAATTCATGTTCAGACTGAAGTTAAGAGCGAACTTGCTAACCTTCAACTGCATATAAACCATCTCATAGATGGAAAGGCAAAAATCCTTGGTACTCAGAATATCTTGATCAGGAATCAGAAGAAAGTTATCCTTGACTGCGCAAAGGCTCGTCATTAAGCTCGCATTTTTGATCGAAAAACTAACGTTCTAACTTATAAACATGGTGTCTCTACAGTCAACAGGATCAAGGATATCGGTGATTCCTATTTCGATGAACCATTTCAGAGGTATGAAATCATCAAGGAAAACTGAGTGTTTCTTATTACCTAGTATGTCTTCTTTTTGGCTTAGTTGGAAGAATAACTAGTGCTTTGAATAGCGATGATTGAGACTACACATAGCCATTATTTTTCATCTTCTTGTTTTTAGGTTTTTGGTTTAAATTATAAAACTATTTGGAGGATGATGTTTTTGCAGTATTTAATCTTTATGATTTGATGTATTGCAATTTGTTATGGGATATTGGTGTTTACGTCCGTGAGCTATGTTGTCCCATATTTTGTCAAAAGTAAAGTCGTTCATGATCGGTATTCGCTTATTGGTTTAAGAATGAATAGACTTTTGACATTTATAAAAGTTAAGCCTATATTTTCAATCTTTGACGGAAGATAGGTTAAATTCTTTTGTATCCAAGGATTATTCCTATTGTATATGCTTGTGCAAAAGATTGAATCCTTGTGTATTCCACGGTATTGATCTTCATTGATCCATCCTTTTTGTATTACTGTGAGGCTCCGTAATGTGTCTTATATTGAGCACGATACAACGAAGTTGATTAATTTTTTATTAGCTTTGTTGGTTGTTCCGTGAGGTACTTTATGTTGAGCATTTAGAACTAAATTAATCATCTTGTTGGTTATTTAGTTATTACTCCATAGGCTCTCTTGTGTTGAGTATATGAACGATTAAGCCAATCACTCTCTTATATGGTTAACTTAGTTGTTGCTCCGTAAGTTTACTTATGTTGAGCACAATGAATTAAATCGATCACTTTTGTGTTTAATTTGATTATGTATTCCGATTAAATTAATCATGGGTTTACTTATGATTAATTTGATTGAGTTTTGGATATAAAAAACATTCTCACGGTTTTGGTGTCCAATAAAAATCCTTCTTTTCTCTTGAAATTAAGGTCGCTCGTTGTTGTTCTTTCGGGAATGACATCAAATGGGGGAGAATTCTTTTGAACTTGTGCTTAATGGTCATATCTTGAGGGGTATGCGGCTGTGGAATTTTAGAGGGGTTATCTTGTATCTTTAAACTCCTTGATGAATGTTGTTAGCTTCGGCTATATGATTGCATCTAAATAAGATGATGTGTGTTTCTTTCTCTCAGTCATGAAATGTCTCTTACGGAAATTTCATTATGAACCCGTTCTTGTACCTTTGCCAATTTTATTGAAAAAAAGGGGGAGAATTAATATGTAGTTCACACTATAAATACATATGGTTTTCGGATCATTTTGTAAGGGGGAGTGGTTTTCATGTGAGATGGAGTATTGACTAAGGGGGAGTGATACATATCACCATAGTATTATTGTTGAAGTTGTGATATAGTTGAACTTTGACATTGTGTAATAATACTATGACACTGTATAAAAATGATCGAGACCGATGCTTTCTCATTGTTATAGCTATGGATATTCAACAACGGTGATGCTAAACTTACAACCTTTGGGATCATTGGAGTACTTCGAAGTGACGAAGATTTCGAGGAATGTTGAAGATTAGACATGTGGAATAGGACCTACTAAAAGTTTTATTATCTTTTTTGTATTCCATATGTATTGATTGTTTTGTCACTAAAATTGACAAAGGGGGAGATTGTTAGATCACTGCTCGGTCAAACTCGCATGCGTTGTTATCTCAAGCATGTTTGCCAATGTTAGTGATCAAAACTATAAGTCTTGATTTCTAGTCTGTTATAGCTAAGTCTAGGACTAGGATAGTAAGTGTAGTTGAGCTGAAGGACTTCATGGCGATTCATCATACAAGAAGAAGGACTACTCAAAGAACCGGTGGAACTTCTCGACAAAAAGGTATGTGAAGACTTGAACTTATCTGTCACTCAAAAGTCTATCTATTTTATCTCCTTCTCTTTGAGACAAAAGTCGTATGCTATATATATAGACTAGATTATACACATTTGGTATTTCGAGCCGAGTATACCTCGCCTATCTATATCTCGAAATATGTATTGGTAAGCTTTTTGATTCGACCAAGTTTATCTTTACCTAGTGACGAAAGTCATGAATGTTTCAATCACTTTGTAAATTGCTTTGACGAAAAATGGTGTAACAACTGTATAACGTCCTCTAAGAATGTTTCAATGATTGGAATGAGAGTTTAGATTACATAACCAATGTATTCCTTGAACCGAAGTCCTCGAACTTTGTTGATCAAGAGAACCAGAAGAATGGAAAGTGCCAAGTCCGCGAACTACCAAAGTTCTCAAACCCGAGAATTTCTGCTGGAGTTGACAAACTACTTGAGTGATCCGAGTCCGCGAACCGGCGAAGTTCTCATCCCGAGAATTTCTGCTGGAGTTTGTAAACTTTGTTCGGTGTCTTAAGTCCGCGAACCTAGTCTGCGAACTTGAGAAGGTTATATATCTAAAGATGATTTCTGAACTTAATCTTAAAATACTAAGGAATGCTTTTGCAAACCGTGTCTATTAAAGTTCATGAACCGATTCGAGTGAATCAAATCATCTTTACTTCAATTGTGTCTTGTGTAGTTACATAAGATTTCCTTGCAATTGAACAACTCTCTTAACTAGTTCATTTGAGTCACTTGAACTAGTTATGGTGAAGAAGAACATGGTTGGTATGAAATTCTCATATGATTAACCTTTTGGTAAACTATTGTTGAACCAACAATGTACACATTTGGGTGCGGTTAACAAACCTAGAAGCGTACAGTGATTTGTGTATAACAAGCTAAGTTTTCGATCTAACGGTTGAGAAATATTAGCTTGAATCTAAATAAAGTGTTCATCTAACGGTGGATATTGATTGCTTTGTAACTAAGGAAAAACCCTGATTTGAAAGATTATATAAGGGGACATCTAGCAACTCTGCAAAACTAATCCCCACACCTTAAGTGTGCTACTAGTTTGCGTGCTAGAGTCGGTTCTACTTTAACCTTTGGTTTTCTTCTTCTAAAACCAGGTTAACTACTTGAAGACTTCACTGGGATTGTGAAGCCAGACCGATACTACTTTTATCGTAGTTGTGTGATCTGATCTTGCATCTTCTATCGTAATAATACAATCATATTGATTGGCTAGAGATTGTTTGATTTCTCCGATAGGCAAGATATAAAAGTAATCACAAACATCTTCGTCTCATTGTATATGATTCCACAACATCTTGTTTCGCTACCATACGATTAAGATTATTGTGAGGTGATTGATTAATCTAGGATGTTCTTCGGGAATATAAGACCGGATTATCAATTGGTTCCTGTTCACCTTGGGATATCTTACAAACCGTATTTGAAGGTAACTCCAGTGAAAAGGAATCTAGGCTTCAAAACCTTAATTCTGATTGGGAGAACCTTCGTATGGAGATGATGATACATTTGATGAGTTTAATCACAGAGTTTCTGAAATTGTTAATGCATCTTTTGCATTGGGTAAGACTATTCCTGAAAAGGACATTATGATGAAAATTCTCAGATCGCTGCCATCTAGATATGAGCTAAGAAGCATGCCATCGTTGAGGGAAATAACCCTGATACACTTTCCAGGACGACACTTATTGGAAAGTTAAGAATTCTTGATCAAGAGATACGGAGAACGTTTGCACTCAACGATGTGCACAAACTTGAAATGACTTCCTCTCACCTATCCTGGGAAGATGAATGTGATCATTCACTAATAGTCAATGAGGTCAAGAATTTAATAAAAATGAAGAATAGATTTGCAGGTTCTCCATATTCTCTGGTTGCTGACAATAATTCAACTGAAGACAATACTTCTCATTATAACTCAGCTGAGTCTAACTGGTGCAATTGATTTAATGCCCTTACTTCAGATTCTCCTTCAAATTACGATTCAGAACTTGAATTTGACACTGAGCTGGTTGATCTCCTGAATAAAGAGATTCTTCAAGAGAACCTTCGTCTTAAAGCCTCCTTGAGGAATGTTAAATCATTTCTCCAAATGAAAAATATTGAGATAGAGCGTCTTAGTATTAAATTCGTAAAAACCATGTCTCTAAAGGAAGAAGAGATTAATTCTCTCAGAGATGACCTGCAAAGGCTCTATGGAAGCTCTGACAAAGTTGCAGCAATGTTGTCTGGTCAGAGATCCTTTGAAAACTATCATGGTATAGGGTTTAATAGAAAAACAGCAAAAGTGATGGGTTCTGCAAATCAGGAAACAATGGTTGAGCGTTGTGTTAAAAAGGAGAAATTACATGAAGACAAAAAATCCACATTGATCTGCTCCTTCCGTGGACACTCAAGACATGTTAAAGATACTTGTTGGAGATTCAAGAAAAGAAACAAAAGAATCACCAAACTTCAAAAGAACATGCAAAGAGTGAGTCTGGATAAAGACAAACAAAGTAAATACTCCGGAAGAAGTAAGAAATATGTTAGCTCAACCACCAGTGACAAGCCATGAAAAATCAAGGGAAGTGGGCATTTGGCCCGTCCAATCACCAACTGAATGGTGACTTTTACGTTCTCATCCTTAACTTGGGAAAGATGGGAAGTGTCTAGAAGTGGCTCAAGTTAATGTTCGTAAGCTTCCATTTTTATTTGTGTATTTCTTTTTGTTTGGAAGACCGGGTCAAGAATATCTAGGGTTTTTGTCGTTCGTAAACGCTCATGGCTCCTGTAACTAGAAGCACCACAAGCAGGAATGCAGTTGAAGCAGCTAATGTACGTTGGTGTACAGGAATTCCTTCCACAAGTGTGAAGAAAGTGAAAGCTGCAATTAATGGTAAAAATTCTTTCTCAAACTGGTTCGTCTCTTGTTATCAAAGTGATGTTAACTTCAGGAACCTGGTTAAAGAATTCGTCTGCAAAAGAAACGATTTAGAATCTCGAATCGTTTCGTCTTTGGGAGAGTTAATTTACTATGAACGAATGTTCTCTCTTACAAACGAACAACGAATGTAAACTGAAGATAGAACTCAGTAAGCTGACAGTTATTTCCAAAGAGTTGAAGGAATTGAATAATCCCATTATCAATGGATTTTTCAATAATGAGAAGGAATACTCTATTGAAAATCTGAGAAAGATCTCCACTGCCTAGTATGTCTTCTTTTGGATTAGCTGGAAAAATAACTAGTGCTTTGAATAGTTGTAGTTGCAGGAAATCCTACACTACACCCTTCACAAGATTTCATTAATACTCAACTCATTTTAGATTAACAATCTTAATTTTATTGATTAATATTTTGAACAATCTTACAAGAAAAGAGAAAGGGAATGAGAACAGCAACCACACTTGATTTTTCTCTCTCCTGTTTGTTAGCTACTACTCTCCAAAAAGATTTCTCCCTCTTTCCTTACAATTGAATGGCTATTTATAGGGAATTTCATAATGGATGACAGCTAATCTGTCCTTTATTTTTGGATATGGCTTGCGACATTCTCGCAACCTTACAAATGTTAATCTCGCAAACTCCCTAATTTTCGCAGGACCATCACATTTTTCTCATGATTTAGCTGACGTCGTTTATTATGTCATTTCTAAAGTTGTTCAGTGACACTGTTGTGTTGTGTTGTTAATAATTTCGCTGAGGCATTATTGCTGCGAGATTCTGATCCTACATCTTTCCTCTTCTCATATCTTCTCTGCGAAGTAGAGAACGATGTGAGAAATGCCGCAGTTGTCCATCTCTTCATATTCTGCATTTATCACATGTATCCTTTCTTCCATCTATTTCTTGACACGTCTTCTATAACCGTTGCTTTTCAACCGCTCACGTCTTTTCGCATTAATGGTGTTTATTTCTTCGAGTAAAAATAATTTTCTCTATATATTCTTCTTACTCTTCTTTCTATTTTCTTTTTACTTTCTCTTATCTTTTTACTCTCTCATCTCTGCAACTCTATTGTTCTTCCGTAAGTTCTGCTACTGTAATTCTTCCCTCTTCAATCTTCTTACTTTTCATCCATTCCCATACCCTATATTCATATATGCCTCCAAGCGGTCAAAAGCATGAGAAAACTTTTAAGGAAATCCAAAAAGATCTCGACGAGAGAGATTTTACACTTTCTACCATTCCTGGTGAAAGTGCCGAATCAATTCTTTCTATTAAAAAATTTTCTGATCAACACTGTGATGATCAGATAATCATAGTTTCGCTGGGTCAAATTCTCGCAGGTCTCCCCATTCCTCTTTATGACCCTGACATTCCTTTATTTTATGAGATTCTCGCTCATCCAGAATTCTCGCGAGCTATCTTTCAATTAAGTGGAGATTGCATCCGTCTAATGTTGGAGTTCGCTAACCATGGTAATGGTAAAGGATCTCTCTCTCTAAAAAAGTTAGGGATCCTAAATTCGCATACTTGGAGATAATCGCTGAAAAATACACAGTAGCGAGTTTCTTTGAGAATTATGAATTGATCTCCAGGAAGAAAGAGAATACTCGCTGGGGTGTTCGTTTGAAAAGGAAAGATAATATTGATGAAGATAAAATACTCATGCATGACATTGATTGGCATTATGGAATAAATAAAACCCCTCGCCAATCCAAAGATGATAAATGGTGCGTCTTCCCCTTGAAGCTGAAAGGACCTTATATTGCTGGTTCGAATGTCATTCCTGCGAGTCTCGCTGCTTACCGACCTTGGGTATTCTCTTGGCCTGATAAAGTGAAAGAGGTATGTTTCTTCCAGTTTCTCCCACTTTACATTTCTTTATTTATCTTTACTCCTTTGTTCGCTGATTCTTGCAACATTCTACAGATCCAGAAACTGAAAGATAGCTACCTTAGGACTGGGAAAGCCACTACCTTGTTAGCTCTTCGCTCATACACAGATGAGGTAAGAAATATTATTTTATGATTTTAAACAATATATTGTTGCCTCTATTTCTAATCTTCATTTGTGTGTGAAGATTATTGCTGAAGTAGAAGAACCCACCAAAGCTGCAACGGCTGGTGATAAAGGTAAAGATATTCTTCGCAAAGGAAAATCATCTGCATCCTCTTCAAAGAAAATAAAGAGAGGGAATTTTCCTCCTCCTTCAGATGTTCATTTCCCTGATGGTTCTGAAGATGATGAAGACAACAAAGATGATGATGACGACTCTGCTGCGAATAAAGATTCTCCACCTGAATCCTCTATGGCACAGTTATCTGGTATCTTCTCTGATTCTTGGCAAGGGATGGGAGATAATTGCCTCGCCAGTATATGCAAAGCTCTCGCAACTATTTGCGATACTCCTTTGTTGGATGGTGATAGTTCTCTTCGTGGGGTCTCCAGATCAGTGACTCCTAGCTTCCTAAATTCTCTCAATAGTTTGGTATGCCTTCGTCTTTTTACTTCTTCATTATTGTGACTCAAAATTTCTTTTTATTTTAGCATTTCTTGTATTTTCTCGCAGGCTGGAAAAGCTTCTTTCGCTGTTGCCTCAGATCTGGAGAGGAGACGCGAAATTCTTGAAAAGAAGAATCTTCAATTTCGTACAAAGAATGAGGAACTGGAAACTGAAGCTAAGGGTCTTCGTGAGAAGAACGAACAATTAGAAGCTGAAGTCAAAGGTCTTCGCGAGAAGAACAAACAACTAGAAATTGACTTCTTCGCACAAGAAAAAATCTCTAGTCTTCAAAAGCTAATGATCACTCTATGGTATGCAACTTTTCTTTCCCTTCATTCATTCATCCTGTTGTTTTATCTTATTTGATTGATCCTTTTTGCAGACATTTATGGTCTTTCTGATGAAGCTACCTTCTTCGTTCATTTCCTAATCCTTGGATAATGACACCTTCTTGACATCTTAATAAATCTTTAAATAGTTTCTCAATGATAAAATTTCATCTCTTTCTTGAATGAACTGAATCCAAATTTCGCCTCTTAGAGATTGATCATAGATCTAGTTTAGGCTTAGCCAACCAATTTAACGTTTTTCTTAATTCTAAAGAGAAATCAATGAGCTAAGAACCAAATTAGCGGTCTAGATGATAAGGATCGCATTCTAACCAAGGTGCTGAGAACTTTGGCGAAATTCCAAGAATTCTCTTGAGTTCAACTTGAACGGATGAAGCTAACCGCCAAAATCGTGCTTACGAGAGAGAAAACCAATTCGTTTTTTCCTTATAAATATGAGGATGAATTCGCTTGGGCTGCGAAATCTTAGGATGCCAGAAAAGATTTAGGTGTAAATGTTAGTCTCCAAGTTGAGCATACAGCCTTGATTAGAGATATGATTTCTGACAGAGAAGGTATTAACTGTTCTTCTTAATCTTTGTTTCTTATGATTTTCATCAAGTTATTAATTGATTGCCTTTGCTCGCAGGTTCTGAAAGTAGATATCGCAAAGAATTGAGAACTTGAAGCTGAGAAAGGGAACTCAAAGATCTTTCTTCTCAACGACAAATATTCTAGATTGAAGAATCAATTCAAGATCACTGTTGCGAACTTTAAGAATGACGCTCTGCATTTTCGCAATCAAACTATTCAAATGGTTTGCGATGACCATAGTATTCCTCATTCTGAATCCTTGTCTTCAGAGGAGATCCCAAAGAACATTCCTAGTCTGATCATCTCTGATAGCGAAGCTGATGATGAGAATCTGATGGTGATGAAGGTTCTGATGGAGGTAAAGGTTCTGATAGGATGAAGAAGAGAGCAATCTGATGAAGATGATGAGGATCAACTAAGAAGTAGTCTTTGTTTCTTTCTTTGATCTTCTGTAATACTTGTACATTTATTCCTTCTTTTGTATATTTGCGAATTCTTGGTTCCCCATATTCCTTAATATAAGTTTCTTTATTTGACCTGCATTCATTAAACAATTCTTCCTTGCAATATGGTTAATCAACATAATCATTAATTTTTAACTTTCTACGTAAATTTATCATGTGGAGACAAATAACATTTTCTGATTTCATTCATTCCCATACTTGCCTCTGTTATTTGTATCCAAATGAGAGATTTTGCAGATTTCTCTTATTTTGTGCCTCAACTTCGCAATTGTTTCTGTATAATTTCGCAATCATATGCGAAGTGAATTTTGATTCTTTTCAAAAATTCATTTTTTTGTGGTCTTATTTTTCCTTACTAGTTAAAGGTCTTATCATGCCACCCCTTGTCATTGCGACAAAATCGCAGGACGTCCTTGCACTTTCATGCAAAAACCCATTGATCTTGCCTTAACTTTTTCTTTTGTATTATTGCCTCTTCAGGAATGTTGCGACAATATGACAGGCCTAAATATTCTTGCGAAAATAAAGCTCATTACATTGCCGTCTTGCGACGAAATCGCGGACGTCTTCGCACTTTCATGCGAAAACCCATTGATCTCGTCTTATCTTTTTTTTTTGTATTATTACCTCTTCAGGATTGTCGCACAAATATGACAAGCCTTAATACCCTTTCGAGTAAAAAGCCTCATGACATTTGCATCTTAAGACATTTATCAGCTCCTTAATGGAGGGTGCCTCCCTTATCTTCCCCCTGGTTGCCCCTTCAAGGAGGCGTACCTCTACCATACAAGGTTGGATCCTCCCATCCGGTCTTAACAACAACCAATTGTTTTCGCAGCCTCTTATCCCTTTTACCTATATGGATTATGGTTACGAGACTGCACCCTAAGTGGGGTTTTCTTCGGGCCGAGTGCAGTATAAGCCAAGACTTGTCAAGGATGGCAAGGTACGCTCCAGACGCCCCTGGCACTCTTAACTCAACCGTGTACCTCAGCGCCTTGGTCAGATTCTGCACTTCTTGGGAGAGTCCTTATTACCTTAGTCTCCCAACCTAAGTCATATGCTTAAGTTGGGAATCCAAGGTGCCTCTCCCGGATGGGCTTTATTGACCCCAAATCTTCATGACTCAGGTTCCAGTGGCGGTGTAGCCTTTCCCTGAGCCATGCAACAGGTACCCCCTTATATGACGTACTTTAGGTCATACATTTGCCTCTTGCGAAATTGTATTCGCGAACTAGGGTGTACGCCATAAAGGTTCACCCCTTTCTCTTTTGTCATTGTTCTCTGATTGTCTTTTGTAGAATTCATTATCTCTGCGAGATTCTCGCACATCATCATATCGTATTTGCATTTCACAATCTCAATTTTGTCATTCAATAAAATGTATTTTTGAGAATTTTATTTATTGCGAGAGTGTCGCAACAAATCAATCATTCATACATTTCTTATTTTTATTACCTTTGTCATTCTCTGCTTCTTTGTTATTTTCTGCTACTGCTTCCTTGGTAGTGGTATGTTCACCATTTCTTATTCTGAGCTAGCATTAGTTTCGCAACATATCTTCTTCTTTTCGTTCGATTGCATCCACCATCAATCTCTCACTTCTTTGTGTCTCTTTGATTTTGTGTCGCCAACTTTCCTTTTTGCTTGCTCTACCTTCGCAGGATTCTACCTCAGTTTCGTAACACTTCTTTCCTTCAACCCAATCTCCCTTTATGATTCCTACACCCCTGGGGTGAGGGAATTTGATGCACTGGTGGAAAGTTGAAGCTACACCTAGAATCCCATGTAGCCAAGGTCGACCAATTAATGCATTGTAGGGTGATTCTACGTCAACGACACAAAACAGGATTTCAAAAGATATTCCCTTCAATGGAATTCGCATAGTAACCTCCCCTTTAGGCTTGTTGGCAGTACCATTAAAACCATATATCTTATATGTTGATGGTATAAGATCACCATCTCTTCCTCCCATAGTTTTATAAATATGATAAAATAAGATGTTCACAAAGCTTCCAGTATCGATTAGAATCCTATTAATTGCCCATGAATCTTCAGCTTCATCATCCTCATCTTCTTTCGGTTTTGGATTAATTTCTAATTTTACCACCAATGGATTGTCATGTACCTCTCCACCTTCGGGGACTTCTTTTGCGGTAAAAGAAATAGTATGTTTCTGTCATTCCTCTAGTGGCGAGATTTTAGAAATGTTCATAATTTCTCTTCCATCATTGTCTCTTGCAAACACTCTACTCAAAACATTGTCATGAAAATCTTCAATTGTCTTGTATGAATGTACGATAGAGTGACAGAATAGATTCTTTGCTTTTGCACCAACTTCTATGAAGAATGTTTCCTTCTTTTTCACCATGTTTACTCTGTGATGTTCTGGTGGTGGTGGTGGCAATGGTTGAGATTGTGGGTGCCCTACCAAAAAGTGGTTTAGTTTTCCTTGATCTATCATTCTCAAAATAATTCATTTTATATTTCTGCAATCATTTGTAGTATGTCCATGAAAATGGTGATAAGAACAGAACTCATGACTTCTGTGTTGGAGGTGGTTCCGTTCCCATGTTCCATTGTGTTGGTATATTCTCCATCAAAATTATAGCTTCCCATATTTTCTCCACACTTGCATTTAGAGGTGGCATCTTGATTTCTTCCCATACTACCTTGTGACCTCCTTGTCCTCTATTATAGTTTTGTCTTTGACCTCCATAAGTTTCTTGCGGCTGATCGAGTCTTTGAATCTTGTTATTTCCACCACGATTGTAGAAATTTCTTTCTCTTTCATACTCCTCTTGATCTCGGCTTACCATAGCCACCAGTTTCTGTTGATTGTTGCCCATCACCTTTTCTTGTTGTACTTGCGAAGTGCTCGCCACTGTGTTTATTAGTTCGGGTAATAAGCTTGCATTCGTTGTTTGTGAACTGGTGTTCGCAACCGGGTATGATTCCATTTCATTTTGCCTTTCCTCTAGAGCAATATATTCTTCCTGAAGTTCTCGCAATTCAGTCATTGTGATCGTATTCTTGACTCTGAAAATTTGGATATACAATAGATTGGTTGCAAACATAGCATTGATAAATGATAAGATAAGATATCTTTCATCCACACGGCCAGCCATTTCGCTACACATAGTCCTACATATTTTAGTTAGGTGCTTCAAACTTTCGCCAATCCTTTGTTTTAATCCAAACACGTCTTCAATACTAGGTCGCGAAGAATTGTTAGTTATATATGCCCCCAGGAATATAGTCTGCAGATGATTGAAGGATGTTATTGTATTCTTTGGTAAACCTTCGAAACATTTTAAAGCCTCCCCTGTTAAGCTGGATGGAAAATACTTGCATAATACGGCATCATAATTTTCCCATTGTAGCATGCACCTCACATAGGCTTTAATGTGTTGAATTGCACAAGTTGTTCCATCAAAAATGTTGGTTAATGCAGGCAAATTGCATTTCGGGGGTATTCCTCCTAGCTGTACTTCTCTTGTAAATGGAGTTTTCGCAGCTTCCTCTATAGCTTCATCTAATTGTCTTCTTCCTACTTATTCTCTATTGTTCAGCAGTCCTCTCATTTCTTCCAATTCTTTTAAGATTTGCCCATTTACGTCTGAATTTTGATCCATTGGTCTCTTTAATTTCGCCTCCCTTCTTCTACGTTCATGTCTTTCTTCTTTTGCGAAATTATGCATTTCTTCTTCATCATCCTCATCTCATCTTCTCCTGCGATTCTCTTCCTCATCTCTATCTTGAATTCGCATATGATGATGTCTCTCATTTTCCCCTCCGTGATTTTTTTCATTTCTTATCAATTCCATTCGCTGTCTTTGAGCCCTCCTTTGTACTCTATCATACTCTTCATTGAGATTACCGTTATTCCGATTTTGTGTACGCCTTCTTTCTCGATTGTCGTGATTATTCTTGCGAATATCCTCCTGCAGCTCTTGCTCTTCCATTTCTGCTCTCAATCTTTCACGTTCGCGAACTAAACGCGCTTGTTCAGCATAGTGTCTTTCAATTTCTTCTTCAATCGTTTGTTGATTTCTTTGAGCTTCTCTCTCATGTAAAATTCTCCTTCCTTCCTCTCGATTCCCTTCGCCATCTTGATTATTTCGTCCCTGATGTTGTCCATTTTCTTCTTCGATCGTTTGTTGATTTCTTTGAGCTTATCTCTCATGTAAAATTCTCCTTCCTTCCTCTCGAATCCCTTCGCCATCTTGATTATTTCGTCCCTGATGTTGTCAATTCTCTTGATTTCTATCATTTTGCCTATCACCAAAAGTTTCATTTTGTGGAACGTAGTGATCATCAGTTCTTTCTCTATTTTCACAATGTTCTTCATTAGGATTTGGTATTTCTTCTCGAATATTATTTCCAGCATTAACTGTGGGTGAGTTTCGCCTCATCTCTCTTCTAGTCGATCTTGAATATGATCTTGTAGTACTTCTCGATGTTTTACTCTGTAGTCTCATATTTTCCATCCTCAATTCGTGATTTTTCCTTGTTAGATTTGCACGTTCTTCTGCCTCATCTCTTCTTTCTTCATGTATTCTTCGTCTCAACGTTTCTAACGCTCCAATTTCCTCATCTCCATGAATTATTCCTTCATCTGCTTCTTGATTTCTCTCTACCTGTCTATGGTTCCTGGTTTGCTGCTCTTCTTCTACCTCTTCCGCTGAATTTGATTGCCAAGTGTGTATACTCACCCTATCATAACCTATATTCCTTCCTTGTACTAGTGTTTGTTGAACTGGTGGTTGAATTTGGTTTTCTCCATTAATTCTCATTCTAGTAGATTCTCTCATTTCACTTCTTTCCCTTCCAGCAAGTCTCTTGCTTCTTCTAACAGTAGTTGGTTGTTCTGATATATTTCTTCTTCTAGCCATTTCTTCAATATTAATGAATTGCAAGAGATTGTGTAAAATTCTTAACCAATTACTCCAAATCTTCACAAATCTCAATATTAACCTTCAATTTTTTCTAGAACAATCTTCAATCCCTCCCTGTTTCTAGCGCCATTATGTAGTTGCAGGAAATCCTACACTACACCCTTCACAAGATTTCATTAATATTCAACTCATTTTAGATTAACAATCTTAATTTTATTGATTAATCTTTTGAAAAATCTTACAAGAAAAGAGAAAGGGAATGAGAACAACAACCACACTTGATTTTTCTCTCTCCTATTTGTTAGCTACTACTCTCCAAAAAGATTTCTCCCTCTTTCCTTACAATTGACTGACTATTTATAGGGAATTTCATAATGGATGACAGCTAATCTGTCCTTTATTTCGGATATGGCTTGCGACATTCTCGCAACCTTACAAATGTTAAGAGAAAAGAGGATTTTTATTGGACACCAAAACCATGAGAATGATTTTTATATCCAAAACTCAATCAAATTATTCATAAGAAAACCCATGAATAATTTAATCGGAATACATAATCAAATTAAATACAAAAGTGATCAATTTAATTCATTGTGCTCAACATAAGTAAAATTACGGAGCAACGACTAAGATAACCATACAAGAGAGTGATTGGCTTAATCGTTCATATACTCAACACAAGAGAACTTGTGGAGTAATAACTAAATAACCAAGGAGATGATTAATTTAGTTCTAAATGCTCAACATAAAGTACCTTACGGAACAACCAACAAAGCTAATCAAAATAATCAACTTCGTTGTATCGTGCTCAACATAAGACCCATTACGGAGCCTCACGGTAATACAAAAAGATGGATCAATGAAGATCTATACCATGGAATACACAAGGATTCATTCAGTTTCACAAACATATATAATAGCAATAATCCTTGGGTACAAAAGATTTAACCTATCTTCCATCAAAAATTGACAATATAGGCTTAACTTTTGTATTTGTCAAAAGTCCATTCATTCTTTAGTCAATAAACGAATACCGATCATGAACGACTTTACTTTTGACAAAATATGGGACAACATAGTTCACGGATGATCGATGTCGTATGCGTCAAAAATAAATTACTTTCTCTCTACTCAAAATATAAAATATAAAATATAGCAAGGGCAAGAAAGGATCGTTCCCACAGAGAGGTCTTGGATTGTGAACCTGTTATGGTTTCTTATAAGTAACAAGGGGGGATTTTCTGATTTTTATAAACTAAAAGTAAAATAAAAGCAAACAAAGCAATAAAGCACGTAAATCAAGGATGAGAAAATATTGGATAAAGGTTTCATCTTCATTAGCAAACAAGTTTTGAATGTATGATTAGAATTCGTATTTAATCTCGTTATCATCAAAAGCCCTAAAATACCTTATTGCAAGAATACTCTGTAAATTTCCAAGTCATCAACACACACATTAGAGCTGCGTATGTTAATTCTACCTAAAGAATAACCTAACGCCTCGCGCTAATTAAGTTCAATTCCCAGGAGCATTAAGTTTCAGAAATAGGCTAATCAATGCAATTGAAATACATTGCGCAAACAATTCGAATAAAGGTCAATTTCTACATATGATTACAAGGATGTATCACTACAAACCATAATCATATCATGCTACTCGTATTCAAGGTTATCGCTCGATGATGAACCCTAAAATAGCTATAGATATGGATGTGTGTTCAATTAATTCTAGACTCAACCAAACCAACATTCAATCATATTGCAATACATCAATCATGCAATTATTATACGCAGTAGAAATCAAACGATAATATTGAGAGAAAACTAATTCATAAAATCCATAACTTGTTTTCAAAATCCAACTACATCTTTAACCAATAAAAATAAATCAACTACTTGGGTTTTTAGAAATCATCACAAAGAGTTTAGAAGAATTTATCATGTGAAACCCTAGAAAGCAAGTAGAAGTCTCCCTCATGGAGATATCTCGGTTTAGATAAACAGTTTTCTATTTATATGCTTCTCCAATTCCAAATGGATACTCTTTCCAAAAGTATGTCAAATCTTCTCGAAACCCGTCTCCAATTTATCCACCAAGCCCATGTATTAAAACATCTCTTCTGGAAATTCTAAGTCCAAAACTGGTCGCCGGAGTTGATGACGACATCATCGGAATCCGGTCATCGGCGCCGGAATCCGGCCTCCGGGAAATTTGCTCTGGCCGCCTGATATATCTAAAACTGTCACAAGGGAATCATATACTTCCAGCAACTCAACTCTCCTTCTCTGTAGTCCATACATTCACAGAAATCATCTAAGCCAATTCCTTGTTCTTGCGGAAACGTGCCCAAAAACACGACTCCAAACTCAGAAATCCAGCCGTCAACTTTCGCATCTGACTTGTTCTACCTTTATGATTGACTCAAACTTTATGATTCATGTTCTAATCTCAGAAATCCAGCATCCCGGTCTATGCTCACCGGCTCGCCATTCTTGCCGCGTTTTCGCACAATTTCTGCAGTCTGGTTCAAGCACTCCGTCTCTCCCTGCAAACCTCAGCTAACCACAAACCTGTAACAACAACAGGTCTTCAATTACGTTGCACACACCATTGCACTTCGTAATAACCCATATCTCCAATTTCATAATCAACCCATATCTCCTTCTCGTTCAGTCATCATCAGTAAGCACTTCTATGTGGCATGTTTAGCCTGTTTCTTGACAACAGTTCAGCTCAACCCATGTCTTGTGTTCCCTCTTTACATTGCCTGCGAAACCGAGTTCTAATCCCTCCAAACAGCCAACAAAGTCTCGGCACACATCAATTTCTCCTTCCCTTCTCACAACTTCAATCAGCATCAAAACCTCCATGAGTTCGAGCCAAATTCAAACCTGATCCTCGCAGAACTCATCTACTTCGCTGCATAGAGTTTAAATCAAACCCATTTTGAACAGATCCCCATCTTCCCTGACTTTCGCAGCAACAACTGTTGGTAGCATCACGTTACAACACCACCAACTATCTTCTCAATCACAACACCATTGTTTGCAGCTCCATCTCCTGCCTTGCAGCATCACCACCAAACACATAGACCTGCAACAACTGCCATCAAACCAAATCACTCCGCTGATGCACCAAGCTACCATCATCATCTCCATGTGAATCTCAAGAACGCCAACACAACCAGCACAGTTCAAGTACTCCATTCCTAGCCATAATCCAGCTCATTCCCTGTACTTCATGGCCAGCTGCTGTTACAACAAAAGCATTTGCTCACTGAGGCCATTTCTCGAACACCTGTTGTGCCCTGACTCTGTTAATGAAGAAACATCTTTGCCAATGATTTCTAAGCTCCACATCTGATGGAGAAAGACCTTCCCTGTAACAATTTCACATTCAACATAAACCCAATCATTCAATCGTCCACCAGTTCATTACCACCATTGCCTCACTGCAACTGCACTCATTCTTCTACTATACATCTCACATTCATTTCAAGCATTCATTCTTTTTCTAGTGTTAACAAAACAGTTTCTTTTCATTCAATTGCAAAGCTTCAAATCATCACCAGCTCTTCCCTTAACAGCCCACAGCAGCATAATCATCGCCTGCATCTCTTCTGGTTGTCTAAAATCCCATTCTACAGCTTCACACAGCCATAATCCATCGGCAAATACCCATTATGTCATCATCAAAACCAAACCCATTTTACCGACCTCAACACCAGCAGGAACCCATATAAATTTCCATCTTCATAGCAGCAACAGATTCATCATGTAATCACCCAGTTTTGGTAGTAGTTTCTTCATCTTTCTATTTCTCAACTGAGCTGAACTCAAATCAACCACAAACCCTTTAATACAATTTCTGCCATTAACCCATCTCTGATTTTCAGCTGAAACTTTGAATCCTAATTTAATTTCTTCTCAGTCTCATCACAGCAGACTCATTCTTCATTGATTTCTGTATTTCGAGCAGCATCAGATCAATTTTTATCTTCGTGGCTATAATCTTCCAGTCAAACCCAACACCCTGATTTGAAACTCTCGAATTTCTTTCTTTCACTTCGATCGTATCTCTCTCTTTGTTGTGCCTCTATTTCTCTTTTTCAATTTCAACAGCAGCGGCTGCTGCTTTCTTTTCTCTCTTTTTACACAAATGATTGAGATACTCGAATTTAGGGTTAGGTAATAATTAGGTAGGATTGTTGACACCCATTATAAGAACCACCCCACGAGTGCCCTGAGCCAACAGTGGCCTGTCTTAATACTTCCCAAATCAGAGATGCCCCTTAACCTCGCTTGGGCTCCAGATAGTGTTGCCCATGAAATGACAATTTTGCCCTTTTTGTTCAAATTGGGTGATTTCTTCTCCTTTTCTTTCGCATGACTCCAAAGTAGCTATAAAACTCAAAACATGCGTAAAATACATAATTCACACGAAAAATAGCAAAGAAAGCATAATCAATAGATAATAAATCTAGGTGTTTATGACACCTATCAGATTCCCCCACACTTAAACTTTGCTAGTCCTCGAGCAAATCAAACAAAAGTAATTCTAAATCATACATACAACTCCGTCTCGTCGAGGATACGGTTAATCTTAGCATGAATAACAGGTCTTTAAACCTCTAGGTGTCCCTAGTGGACGAGTTATAGTCTCGTGAAGGTTTACAAGAGGTGTACCTACAAAACCTTTACTTCCAAAATCCAGCTACCTGTGAAAAGTCTAAAAATGACACCAAATATTTTGTAATTGGCATACTATCAATGATTACAGGAGGAAGTACCCACTTTCAAATCCAGTTCATAAATTAGTAATATAGCTTTATCAGAAAGTTGAACACAACCACAATTCTCGGAATCTAATCAACCACAATCACATGAAAAGATTAAGAAGATGGATATAGAAAGTAGATGGTGGCGGACTGTTGACTAAGGTGAATGGTGTTTCCCATATCTGTCTGAAGGTCACTGCCAAAACAAACCTAAAAATCTTATTGGATTGAGCTACTGGTCTGAATTCTAATATCAACACAGCTGACATATACAAGGAAACCAGCGGTCGACAAACTTAATTCTAGATCAATTCACTGGCATATACAAGGGAACCAGTGATTTATTTTATTCAACACGATAATAATATTTTTTGTTTTCTTCTTCTTTTTTCTTTTTTTTCAAATCGACAGCATGATTGGATCTTTTTGAATCCAAGCGCGTGATTCTTGTCAGCAAATTACATGGTAATTCCCGTGGATCCTGCATTCCACGCTTGCTTGGGCGACGGAGACAGGGAGAACACACACATATTGCTATCCAAGTATCAATCTTGTTTTTTTTTTATGTACACCGTTTGGTCAAATTGGTCTGGCCTTTTTTTTTTTAATAACTCAATCACTCTATTTCATCCTAACAGTGATAACAATTCGATGTTCGTGCCCCACCAATTCACTTAGAGAGACAATAGATAAGTATGGAAAAATAAAAATAGAACATGATATGGTGACGATTCCGAGATATGGTGACAACTAACATGTTATTTATTCTTATATTTTGTTCGTTTTCATATGAATAGACTCTACTAATGGGTTCCTCAACTCCTACAACCACGATGTTTCCATTAGCGTAAGGCACAAGTTTCTAGACTTAGGAGTTTATCATTTATTTATTTTTTTATTTTTATAAACACAAGGGAAAACTAACAAGGCTAAAACCTCTATATGAGAACACTCCCCCATACTTAAACTTTACATTGTCCTCAATGTAAAATTTAATCAATCAAAGTAAAGTTCAAGATGGGAAATTCATAAGATAAGCATTTAAAGTTCATTAATTATGTAGAGAGCTTTGTTTATAAAGGCCACCAACTTCTTTCTTATTGTCTAAAAAGATATTTTAGATTCTTAGTGTCTCTTTTTATAGTTAATCTTTTGGTTTAGTAAGCTGCTAGCTTTAGGGGAGCTTCAAACTTGGTTCCTCGTCCTAAAAAAATATCACAGTAAATGATGATTATATTGATGTATGCCCTATAACGTTTAACAATGGTATTTCAAACCTATCTTTGTTTCTTTCTTGAGATTTAAAACAAGCTCAAAAGGACAATTGATCTTATTTGTGATGATTTTGTTTTTCTCTCAGGCGTTCCAATAAACTCAAAGCCATTCTTTTTATGACTTACAAAATTATGTTTTTTGCAGACTAATTCAAAGATATCGTCAATGATGAATGAAAGACTTCCAATTGTAATGAACAATCGCAGTTGGAACATTACAAAAACTGTAAAAATCATAACACCACAACATTGGAGTAGATTTTATCTCAATAAGAAGTTCCTCCATCATTTTCTTTCTCCCACCTGTTAGAGCACTGCTTGGTGGAACTCGCAATCGTTGCTATCTCAAGCTTGTTATCAAGTTTAATTACCAAAACTATAAGTCTTGATTTCTAGTCTACTTATAGCTAAGTCTCGGAATAGGATAGAAAGTGTAGTTGAGTTTAGACTTCACGGCGTTCATCAATTGAAGACGAAGAACTACTAAGGGGATCTTTTGGAACTTCATCAATAAAAGGTATGTGGAGACTTGAACTCATCTATCACTCAAAAGTATATCTACTCTATCTCCTATTTGAGACAAAATTCGTATAGATATATAGACTTTAATTATAAACATTTGATAATACGATCTGAGTTTAACTCGCTTACATATTTCTCAAAATATGTGTTGGTAAGATTTCTCTTTAACTAAGTTCATCTTATATTCTTGAAGAAAGTCAAAATATGATCATGTGAAAATCACTTGGTAGCATCTTACATGATTTGTGTGAGACAGTCATTTGATGTACACTCGAAATGTTTCGTATTGATCATTCTATCACTTGAAAATTTCTTTGAAGCTAATAGTTTGTGTGAGACAGCTATTTTCATCTTCCAAGAATGTTTCAATGGTTGAAATAAGAGTTTAAAACAATTGGATATAAGCATAGGATCCGTACTTGCATATATGTAATCCAAGTTCGGGAACAAGGGTATGCATACCCGTATGCACACTGGTTGGTTTTGTGAAAGTCTGGGAACCTTGTACGCATACCGGTGCGAGTGCTGGCGCGGGGTTCAGTTCTAGGAATTTCTGATGAGTTTGGAAGGTATGCATACCAGTTCGCGTACTGGAGAACCCAAACTTAGTCCGGCCACTTAGGTACGCGTACCCGTTTGCGCACCTAAGTGGATAATATTCTAAAATCGGTTTGTCCATGAACTAATAGATTTATATAATAATGAATGCAATCTTTTGCAAACCGTGGCTATAATGTTCATGACTTGATTCGAGTGAATCGAAATCGATTTTGTTTCAGTTGTGTCTTGTATACTTCTATGAGAATATAAATAATTGAACAACTCTAGAACTAGTTTCATTTGAGTCATTTGAACTAGTTACGGTTAAGATGAATATGGTTGATATGAAAGTGTTCATATGGCTAACTTTGGTTAACTATTATTGAGCCAACAAGGTACACACATTTAGGTACGGTTATTCATATCTAAATGAAGTCACTTTTCATTTGTGTGTAACAAGCTAAGTTCGATCTAACATTTGAAAGATATTAGCTTGAGTCTAATCAAGTTTTCATCTAACGGTGATTATTGAATGTTTTGTTACCAAGGTAGCATTGATTGTAAATCCTGATTTGAAGATTATATAAAGGAGAACTCTAGAAACCTGGAAACCAAATCCCCACACCTCATATGTGATAATAGTTGCGACTAGAGTCGACTCTCCTTTAGCCTTAGGTTTTTCATGAAACTCTATAGGTTAACTACTTAAAGATTTCATTGGGATTGTGAATCCAGACCCAACTATTTTCTTTGTAGTTGTTTTTTCTGATCTTGCGGTTTCTATCGTGATTGAGTACTATTTTCTCTAAGATTTTCTTGAGATTTAATCTCCGATAGGCACGATAATAAGTAGTCACAAACATCTTCGTCTCATCGTTTGTGATTCCACAATATCTTGTTTCGCTACCATACGATTAACATTATTGTGAGGTGATTGATATTTCTAGGTTGTTCTTCGGGAATATAAGTCTGGTATATCAATTGGTTCCTGTTCACCTTGATTTGTCAAAAGACGGAACAAAACTCATAGGTTTATCTGTGGGAGACAGATTTATCTATACAATAGACTTTTCTGTGTGAGACAGATTGGTTTATCAATTCTTCGACGTTGGGTCGTAGCAACTCTTAGTTGTGGGCGAGATGAGTTGTGGGAATCAAGTGCGTAGAGTCCTGCTGGAATTCAAATACGTAAGGAGCGCAACTGTACCTTGATCAGTGTGAGATTGGTTAGGGCTCAACTACATTCCAGTCCGAAGCTAACTTGGAGTAGGCTAGTGTCTATAGCGGATTAGTACAGTGTGGTGTTCAAATCTGGACTAGGTCCCAGAGTTTTTCTGCATTTGCGGTTTCCTCGTTAACAAAATTTCTGGTGTCTGTGTTGTTTCTTTTCTGCATTATGTTTGTTTATATGATTGAAATATCACAGGTTGTGTGTAAGTTCAATCAATTGAGAATCCAACCTTTGGTTGTTGATTATATTGATTGACACTTGAACATTGGTCTTTGGTACCATTCAAGTTGTTTCACATAATAATTAGGCTCGCGAATTTCTATCTGTTTGATTTGCTGATTACACTGTGAAACAGAGATACAAACTCTTGGATATATTTTCATTGATTGAGTCTGACTGCCTAGTTGATTCTCTTGGAATCATATTGGAGTTTTTCCATACAGATTGCTAAGCGAAATATTAGGTGTGGTTGTTAGACCCCCGCTTTTTCAATTGGTATCACAGCAGGCAAACACATTAAAAGGCCTTATAAGTCTGTGTTTGTAGCGATCTGACTCTATGGACAATAAAGTCTCAATAAACGCTTTACCAGGATTTAACTCTGATCTTAGAGAATGTTTAGAAGAGGTTGTTATTCTCTAGAAAAAGTTGGATGATCAAATCCGAATCAATTCTGATCTTATTGCAAAAATTGCAAAGTTTAAGAATTTGAAGTTTGTCAAAGTTCCTTCAATGGATTTGAATAACTCCTTTAATTCTTCTCTGAAGAATTGTCGCAAGTCAGGAGATAACCGAGGTTTAGGATTTGTGAAACTTGATGGGACTCAGAACTACTCAGATAAGATTAAAGATGTTGTTTCTTGTATGTTCTGTGATTCTCACAATCATTTTCAACATACATGTGCATCCTTCAAGAAAAGTTTAAAAGTTGCAAGTAATCTTCGTAAGAAAGCTGAACAACTGTTTACTTCTCTAAAAGGGTGTACAAATCTAACAACAAATCCCAAACGGGATAGTAGTGTTAGTATGAGAGCTTTTGATCTACAATCAACATCGCCCTTTCAATGGTTTCTTGACAGTGGATGTATCCGACATATGATTGGTGATCTCTCATGGTTTGTAAATTCATGCGACTATGAAGGAGGTCTTGTAACTTTCGGAGATGGAAGTTGTTGCTACATAAGCAAAAAGGGGACGATCAAACTTCCCGGCGTTCTTGAAATCCATGATATAGTATACGTTAAAGGTATGAGTTCAAATCTTCTTTATATTAGTCAAATTTGTGACAAAGTCCATAAAGTTGTCTTCAATGCGAATGGATGTGACATTGTAGATAAAACTGGAAAAGTAATTTTTTAGGGAACTCGTGGTAAAAATAATTGTTATCTTATTGATACTAAGTTTAGTAATTGTTGCAATTTGACTAAGGTGGAATCTACACATCTTTGGCATGAACGTTTTGGTCACATCAATTATACACTTCTAACTATGATCATTAACAAAGAACTTGTTAAAGGCGTTCCCAAAATCAATGCAAATATTGATGGTGTCTGTGGTGCCTGTCAAAAGGGTAAACAAACTAAAGTTCACCATAAATCATCTCGAGATGTTCTCACTAAAGCTCCACTTGATTTAATTCATATGGATCTCTTCGGCCCTCACTACACCAAATTGAGTAATTTGTAACACTGAATTGTTACACTAATGAGTGTGATAGTTTTTGTTACACAAATTTGTGTGACTATGATGAGAAGTGTAACAATATATCCCAATTTTATTTTATCTTATGTTTTATTAATTACGTCACACTAAAAAGTGTAAAAATTCAAATATGATTATGTTTTAATAAAAATAATTTATTTTCTTAATATCAGTAAAATCAATCCCACGTTTTCCCCCACCATTCTTTTCTTCGTAGGCTTAAACTGCACGCGTTTGAGAAAAGAAACCAACTTCCTTCTCCTGCAACTCAATGTTTCTCCATCTCCCTCTGAGTCTAATCAATCTCTTTCACGCTATATCTAGCACTGTATCGATTATGAGAAAGGTTTTGCCAATTAAGTTTATTCGGAAATTTAGAAGATTTACTTTGGGGATCTAATTTTTCTAGGGTTTATGATGTGCATAGAATTAATTTCGTTTTAACACTAAATTGGGGTTTCTCAAATTTTGACTAATATTCTTTGCAGCATCAATAAGATATACAACCTTTGATGTTGCGCGTTATATTAATGAATGATTATATGGCTGCTCACTTGCTCTTGCTCATGAATCCATCGCAAAACAGGTAAGGGATGATCTGCTTGAACATGGTGGATTTTCTTTCAAATATGATTTTCCTATTTTATTTTATTTTATGGATATCATTTAGGTATTATATAATACTTCGTTTAACTTCTCTTAAAAAGGGTTCCTTGGATTTTGATGTTTTCTCTTAAGCATCGTTTGGGAAACAACAAAAATTCTCTATTTAAAAGTTATTGCAGATTCAGTTCCTAACCTTGCATTGATCCATTTGAAGTTGCTATCACACTTTATACATCTATTTAGCTAAGATTCATAATGGTGTTCCGATGTTGAACTCCTTTATCTAGTACTGATATCCCAAGCTTCAGGAATCTAATTGGTGACTATCTTTGTAAGAAGGTCATTAACTCAATTTTGGGTCATCTTTTTTACACCTTTTTGAGCTAAACGGGTTACGATAGAACAGTGGTTCCTATGGTGAGTCTGGAGTTAGAGCAATTTGATAGTAGATGGATTTGCTTCCTTCTTATGTTAATCGTAAATTGTGATTAATGGTTATGCTTTGATATCTTATGTTCTAATTAGGAAATATTAGCATCAAATGTCAGCATCCATTTGCAAATTTAAAAACCTATTACATTCTACGGAGGAGCACTTTTGCTTAATATTTGAATGCTACTGCATGGGTCTCCTTATAAAACAAAAACCCGAGTTGATGAAACAAGCAAGCCTTAGTTCTCGTAATTGTCATAAGATTATTGTTTATGTTCGTTCAGAGGATAATATTCCAATACAAGTTATTAATATTAAGAAGGCTCTTGTAACTTGATTCTTGTAATTGCTTATGGTTACATTTTTTAAATTCTATTCTCTGTTGAATTTTTTGATCATTTCGATGACATGGGACAACAGGGCATAAAATTATTGTCTACAATCTCTGGTCCCCTGAAATGAAGAGGTCTATTGATGATGCCATAACTCGGTCATTTTTTATCATGTATGTCTCTTCTAGTTTTTGTTTCCTGGTCTGGTTACTGATGTCTTACGTGTGTGCAGGATTCCTGATTACCTAAAGCCACAAAATGGCTAAAAAAGAAGTCCGCAATCTATAAGAAACAACGTATTGCTAAACCACCAGCTCCACTATTCTCTCCGCGTGACGTTTATACCTGCCAGGTTTAATTAGTTTTTTTTTTAAATTACTTCTCAGGAGTACTTTATACCTAAGAGTACTAGAGAATTTCAGAAAAATTCTAGATGGACAAGTTGTTAAACATCACAATATTGTTGATGATATCGAGCACATCCTGATTTGATCTTGTACAAACCTTAAATAGCTCCAAACTCGGAGGTTTGTATCATTCTTGAATTTTATTTTATTTTTTGACCCTACAACAAATAAGTGTGATATTACAAATAAGTGTAATAAATCAAATATCACACTTATTTGTGTAACAAAATGTCTGATTTCGTTTTAACCAACATGAACGTACATGTTTGGGCATGGTTTTCACGAACCCAGTAAACGTATACCCAAGTGTGTGTAACAAGCTAAGTTTTTGATCTAACAGTTGAGAAATATTAGCTTGAATCTAAATCAGGTTTTCATCTAACGGTGAATATGGATTGTTTTCTAACTAAGGCAAAACCCTGATTTGAAGGTTATATAAAGGAGACATCTAGCATTGAGCAAACCTAATCCCCACACGTCTGTGTGCTACTAGTGCGCTCCCTAGAGTCGATCTCCATTAACCTTTGATTTTCTTCTCTAAAATCAGGTTAACGACGTAACTTCATTGGGATTGTGAAGCCAGACCGATACTACTTTATCATAGTTGTGTGATCTGATCTTGCATCTTTTATCGTACGAGTACAATCGATTGATTGGCTTGAGATCGTGAGAGTTCTACGATAGGCAAGAGAAAGAAGTCACAAACATCTTCGTCTTACTGTTTGTGATTCCTCGACATTCCGCTTGTGTAGTCAGGAAGGATTGTAGATAGGTGATTGATTAATCTAGGCTGTTCTTCGGGAATATAAGACCGGATTATCAATTGGTTCATGTTCACCTTGATTTTATATCAAAAGACGGAACAAAACCTAGGGCTTATCTGTGGGAGACATATTTATCCTTCGATAGACTTTTCTGTGTGAGACAGATCTGTTATTATCAAGTCTGTGATTTTGGGTTGCAGCAACTCTTGGTTGTGGGTGAGATCATCTAAGGGAATCAAGTGCGCAGTATCCTGCTGGGATCAGAGGCGTAGGAGTACAATTGTACCTTGTATCAGTGGGAGATTGATAGGGGTTCAACTATAGTCCATTCCGAAGTTAGTTTGCAGTAGGCTAGTGTCTGTAGCGGCTTAATACAGTGTGTATTCAATCTGGACTAGGTCCCGGGGTTTTTCTGCATTTGTGGTTTCCTCGTTAACAAAATTTCTGGCGTCTGTGTTATTTCTTTTCCGCATTATATTTTATATAATTGAAATAATACAGGTTGTGCGTTCATGATCATCAATTGGAAATCCAACCTTTGGTTGTTGATTGATATTGATTGATCCTTGAACATTGGTCTTTGGTACCGTCCAAGTTATTCCTTGTGTTTGATTAAAAAGACTTGCTATTGTTTTAGCTTGAGCAAATCAAAACAAGTGAAGAGATATTAACTCCTTGAGATACTTTTTATCTAGATTGAGTCTGACTGTCTAATTGATTCTCTAGCAAAGTATTTCGGAGTTAGTCCATACAGATTGCTAAGCGAAATATTGGGTGTTGTTGTTAGACCCCCGCTTTTTCAATTAGTATCAGAGCAGGCAAATACGTTAAAGACCTCAAAAGTCTGTGTTTGTGGCGATCTGACTTTATGGGAAAAAGTATTATCTCTGATAACGCAACATCAGTTCAAGGTTATTCAGATAAGCTTCAAAGATCTGAAACCTTTGAGAAAAACTCATCCTCGTCTTCTTCTGCCGAATCTGCATTCAACTGGAAAAAATCTCTTGATAAACATTTGGATGATCTTTCGGACGATAGTGATTCAGGAGACGAACAGAGCATCGATGAGGAAGTTTATCAATACATCATGTTGTTTAATCGTGAATTAAAAGAAAGAAAGACAACTGCTTTCCTGAGAAAATTCATGGGTCCTCTCTGTCAAGAAAACAGAAAATTGAGAAAACTCTTCAAAGGATATGATGGTGGATACAAACTGTTACAATCTACCGTTAAAGATCATGAAGAAGAGGTTCGCTCAAAAAAATCTGAATGTGATAATCTTTTTCGTAACCTCGGTGTTAAAAGAAAGGCTTGCCGAAACTGAAGCAAGATATGAATCTCAACGCAAATGTTTCAATGACAAAGAACATCAGTTTCTTGCCAAAGAAAAATCCTTGGAAACTGAACTTGCGGCTGCTCTTGAGAAGGTAAAATCTCTGGAGGAAAATCTAAAGAGATTCAACACTAGCTCTACAAAGTTATCATCTATGTTTGGAGCGTGTAAAGAACATCGTGATACACGTGGTCTGGGCTATAAAGGTATAGACACTCTAAGCACTGCTAAGATTAAATTTGTTAGAGCCGTTACTAATTCTTCGTGTGAAAGACCTGTGTCAGCTTGCAAGAACAAGGATTCTACTCCGACAAAGTCTACTAGTAAGAGAACCACTGAATATAAATCCTTTCACTTCTATTTCTACGGGAACAAAGGAAACTCTGAGCAAAGGTGTCATCTTCGGAAAAGGAGTAAAAGCTTTGTAACATTCTTACATGGATGTCTAAAGAAGTAGTTAAACCTGCATCACAGATTGGCAGAATTGAGGACTTTCGCTATCAAGGGATGAAGTGTGATAAGGTTGACCCTTGTCATGTTCCTTCGAGGGATGCCTACAGTGGAGGAAGGAAAAATATTAAAAGTGTGACAGATGCTGTAAATCAGTCTGGAAGGAGAAAAAGGAACAGGAGAAAGAAAAACGTGTCAAGTTCCCCTAATGTTCTCAAAAAGGATTGTGAATCCAAGACTTCCAATTCAGATTTCTTACATGTCAACAATCGAGTCTCTGATCTGAAGATTCACATAAACAGACTGAGACGGAATATCAAGAAAACATGGAATGTTTTGAATCCAGGTACTTCTAAATCTTCTTTTGATAATGCTTCTTCAACTAAACCAGGTAGTCTGTTAAATACCGATGAAGATGAAAAAGAATAAGTGAATAATGATGAGTAATATGCTCATCTTGTTTCAACCTGACATGTTCATGTTGCATCTCTTTTTAATCTTTTGTCTTGTTAAAAAGGGACGCTCATGGTTCTCAAGATTTTCATCTTGAGAAAGTTGTCACCTGTACTGGAGTCGATGTTACTTTATTCCGTTTGCTCCTCAACATCTTTTTCTCTTTCTCTTTGGGCTTCCTTGGTCTATCATAGGCCTGGATCTCTAGTACACACACCAACCCTCACGAGCGTCTTGTTTCCTAGGGTTTGATGGAATCCCTTATATTTATAATGTGTTACAAAAGTGCAAAAATATTTTCTAAAAGTCTTTTGGTACAAAATGGAGGGAAGCAACAAGGTTGATGATGTTGAGCTTTGTCCTATTTATATCTCATGCTTTCATGCTCTTGACCATGAAAACGAAGACAAACTGCCAGTTCAGATTTCTTCACAACTGGTAGGAAATCTTCTTGAAGACTTTAAGGTCATACGCGAACAACTTGGTATCGCAACACGGAACCTAGGATACCTAAAAGACGAACTAAGGAAGGCATCTGAGGAACTCGTTCTCGTTCAATCCCTGGTTGCAGACAGGATGTAGCTTTTCGTCTGATCATGGTTCTAGTTTTATTACCTAGTACGTCTTCTTTTTGGATTAGTTAGAAGAATAACTAGTGCTTTGAATAGCGATGATTGCGACTACACATAGATATTTTTGTTTTTCATCTTCTTATGTTATTTTTTTGGTTTATTGGTATTAAATTCTAAAAATATTTGGAGGATGATTGTTATTGCAGTATTTTAATGGTTGATATATTGTAATATTTTTACGGGATATGTATTATTTACGTCCGTGAACTTGAAGGTCCCATATTGCGGTCAAAAGTAAAGTCTTCATGAATTAGTATTCGTATTGACGAAAGGACGAATATACTTTTGACAAATACAAAAGTTAATCCTATGCAGTCATGTATTTGATGGAAAATAGGATAAAATCTTTTGTTTGACAAGGATAAAGTTTATTATATTGTTATGCATATAATGATGGAAAATAGAATAGATCCTTGTATGTTATCCACGGGATTGATCTTCATTAATCCATTTTATTATGTTTTACCGTGAAGGCTCCATTGTGTGTCTTATGTTGAGCACGATACAACTAAGCTGATTCTTCTTATTGGCTTGTTGGTTGTTCCATAAGATGTTATGTGTTGAGCATTAGGAACTAAATTAATCAACTAGTTTGGTTATTTAGTCTGTACTCCATAAGCTCTCTTTCTTATGTTGAGTACATGTACGGTTAAGGTTGTCATACTCTATGATGAACTTAGTCGGGGTTCCATTAGTTCTCTTATGTTGAGCCCAAAAATAATTGAATCAATTACTTCGGTGATTAATTTGGTTATTTGTATTTCAATTGGATTAATTATAGGTTCTCTTGTAATTAGTCCAGTTGAGTTTTCATATATTCCACAAATTCTTGTGTTGAGTATGTGAACGGCTATACTAATCATGTTCTATTAGTTTATGTAGTCGTATATTACGTAAGGTTTTCCTTATGTTGAGTATGTGAACGATTAGGTTAGTCGTCTCCGTATGATTACCTTAGTTGTAGCTCCGTAAGTTTACTTATGTTTAACACCTTCAATTAAATTTATCACTTTTGTGGTTTGATTTAGTTGCGTATTCCAATTAAATTAATCATGGGTTTACTTGTGGTTAATTTGGTTGTATTTTGGATATAGAAAATCATTCTCATGGTTTTTGGTATCCAATAAAAAATCCTTCTTTTCTTTCGAAATTAAGGTCGCTCTTGTTGTTCTTTCGGGAATGACATCAAATGGGGGAGAGTTTTTTTGAACTTGTGCTTAATGGTAATATCTTGCGGGGAGTGCGGCCGTGAAATTTTATAGGGGTTATCTTGTATCTTAAAACTCCTTGATGAATGCATTTAGCTTCGGCTTTATGATTGCATCTAAATCAAGTTGGTATGTATTTTTTCTTTTAGTCTTGAAATATCTCTTGTGGAAATTTCATTATGATCCCGTTCTTGTACCTTTGCCAATTTTATTGACAAAAAGGGGGAGAAATATTGTAGTTCACACTACAAATAAATATGATTTTCGGATCATTGCGTAAGGGGGAGTGGTTTCCATGATCGAGATGGAGTATTGACTAAAGGGGAGTGGTACATATCACCATAGTGTTATTGTTAAAGTCGTGATACAATTGGACTTTGATGTTACATAATAGTACTATGATACTGTATAATAATGATCGAGAACCTTGATTTCTCTCATTGTTATAGCTACGGATCTTCAACAACGGTGATGCTAAACTTACAACCTTTGAGATCATTGGAGTACTTGGAAGGACGAAGATTTCAGGGAACGTCGAAAATTAGACTATGGAATAGGAGCCACTAAAGTTTATCTTTTTGTATTCCATATGTATTAATAGTTTTGTCACTAAAATTGACAAAGGGGGAGATTGTTAGAGCATAGCTCGGTCAACCTCGCATGTGTTGCTATCTCAAGCATGTTTTTCAATGTTAGTGATCAAAACTATGAGTCTTGATTTCTAGCCTACATAGCTAAGTCTCAGACTAGGATATGAAAAGTGTAGTTGAGTTCAAGGACTTCATGGTGATTCAACGACAACGACGAAGATCTACACAAGGAACTGTGAAACTTCATCAACAAAAGGTATGTGGAGACTTGAACTTATCTATCACTCAAAAGTCTATCTATTATATCTCCTACTTCTTATGAGACAAAAGTCGTATGCTATATAGACTAGATCATACACACTTGACATTTCTAGCTGAGCATTCATAACTTATCTTTTATCTCGAAATCGTGTGTTGGTAAAGCGTTTCGCTTTGATCAAGTTTATCTTCACCTAGTGACGAAAGTCATGAAAGTTTCAATCACTTTGAGAATTGCTCTGACGTGAATCGGTCTGTGAATAACGGCTACATAGCGTCCTATGAGAATGTCTCAATGATAGAAATAAGAGTTTAGATTACATAACCATGTATTCCTTGAATCGAAGTTTTTGAACTTTGTTGATCAAGTGAAATCGGGAGGATTATGGAATTGGCTTGCCAAGTCCGCGAACCCAGTCCACAGACTCAGTCCGGGAACTGTCGGAAGTTCTCGACCGAGAATTTCTTCTGGGATTTCCAAAAATCGTTTGTGTGTTAAGTCCGCGAACCCAGTCTGCGAATTGGCGAAAGTTCTCTTGCCGAGAATTTCTGCTGAGTTTGGAAAACTCAACCGATTAACTTAAGTCCGCGAACTTGTTTGTGAACTTAAGAGGTTATGATCTAAAGATGTGCTCTGAACAAGAAACATTAAATTGCTAAGGAATTCTTTATGGAAACTGTGGCTATAATGTTCATGAGACGATTCAATCGAATCGAATCATCTTTGTTTCAATTATGCCTTGTGTAGTTACATAAGATCTCATAGCAATTGAACAACTCTTTAACTAGTTCATTTGAGTCAATTGAACTAGTTATGGTGAAGAAGAACAAGGTTAATATGAAATGCTCATATGGTTGACCTTTTGGGTTACTATGTTGAACCAACATGAACGTACACGTTTGGGGATGGTTTTAACGAACCCAGTAAACGTATACCCAAGTGTGTGTGAAAAGCTAAGTTTTCGAATTAACGGTTGAGAAATATTAGATTGAATCTAAATCAGGTTTTCATCTAACGGTGAATATGGATTCCTTTGTAACTAAGGCAAAACCCTGATTTGAAGGCCAAATAAAGGAGACATCTAGCATTGAGCAAACCTAATCCCCACACATCTGTGTGCTATTAGTGCGCTCTCTAGAGTCGATCTCCATTAACCTTTGATTTTCTTCTCTAAAATCAGGTTTACGACTTAAAGACTTCATTGGGATTGTGAAGCCAGACCGATACTACTTTATCGTAGTTGTGTGATCTGATCTTGCATCTTCTATCGTACGAGTAAAATCGATTGATTGGCTTGAGATCGTGAGAATTCTCCGATAGGGAAGATAAAGAAGTCACAAACATCTTCGTCTCACTGTTTGTGATTCCTCGACAATCCGCTTGTGTATTCAGGAAGGATTGTAGAGAGGTGATTGATTAATCTAGGTTGTTATTCGGGAATATAAGACTGGATTATCAATTGGTTCCTGTTCACCTTGATTTTATATCAAAAGACAGAACAAAACCTAGGGTTTATCTGTGGGAGACGGATTTATCCTTCGATAGACTTTTCTGTGTGAGACAGATCTGTTTATTATCAAGTCTGTGATTTTGGGTTGCAGCAACTCTTGGTTGTGGGTGACATCAGCTAAGGGAATCAAGTGCAGTATCCTGCTGGGATCAGAGGCGTAGGAGTAAAACTGTACCTTGTATCAGTGGGAGACTGATGGGGGTTCAACTATAGTCCAGTACGAAGTTAGTTTGCAGTAGGCTAGTGTCTGTAGCGGCTTAATACGGTGTGTATTCAATCTGGACTAGGTCCCGGGGTTTTTCTGCACTTGCGGTTTCCTCGTTAACAAAATTTCTGGTGTCTGTGTTATTTCTTTTCCGCATTATATTTTATATAATTGAAATAATACAGGTTGTGTGTTCGTGATCATCAATTGGAAATCCAACCTTTGGTTGTTGATTGATATTGATTTATCCTTGGACATTGGTCTTTGGTACCGTCCAAGTTATTCCTTGTGTTTGATTAAAAATACTCGCTATTGTTTTAGCTTGAGTGAATAAAAACAAGTGAAGAGATATTAACTCCTTGAGTTACTTTTTATCTAGATTGAGTCTGACTGTCTAGTTGATTCTCTAGCAAAGTATTTCGGAGTTAGTACACACAGATTGCTAAGCGAAATATTGGGTGGTGTTGTTAGACCCCCGCTTTTTCAGTCTTCACAGTATGCTATCTGATCAACCATGTCTACCTACGGTCTAAAACCCTAAACACTCCTTATGAGTTTGTGGTACGGTAGGAAACCCAACTTACATTATGTCAGAGTGTTCAGAAGTAAGTGCTACATTCTGAAATATCGAGAACAAAGCGGGAAATGTGATACTAAAAGCGATGAAGGTATCTTCCTTGGATATTCTTATAATAGTCGTTGTTTTCGAGTATCTAATCTCATAACCCAAGTTATGATGGAATATGCTAATGTCATCATTGATGATTTAAGAAATCTTGACCATGATAATCCTCCCGTTGAATTGCCTCCAACTGAGACAATTGAGAAAGTCAAAGAAATCCCAGAATCAGTTGAAGTCGTCCCTACGGTTACTGATCATGATATTTCTAGTGACGAGGAGAAAAGCAATGATTAGGCTACTCCTTTTGAACAAGAACGTGTCCCTCCACGACACCTCTGGGTTCAAAGAAATCATGATCCAAACAGTATTATTGGAGGAAGAGATTCTACTGCTAAGACAAGAGGACAACTTCAAAATATTTGGAATTTTGGTTGTTATCTTTTACAAGTAGAACCGAGAAATATTGATGAAGCTCTTAGTGATCCCTTTTGGGTGAATGCAATGCATGAAGAGTTAAATCAATTTCAAAGACAAGATGTATGGGAACTCGTACCTTGTCCCTCCAATATAAATATTGTTGGTACCAAATGGATATTCAAGAACAAGTCTGATGAATTTGGCACAATTGTTAGAAATAAAGCTAGGCATGTCGCTCAGGGATATTTACAGATTGAAGGAATCGACTTTGAAGAAACCTTTGTTCTTGTGTCACGCCTTGAGTCCATTCGGTTGTTATTATCTCATGCTTGTTTTCTTAAGGTCAAGATGTTTCAAATGGACATAAAATCCGCGCTCCTAAACGGAAATTTAAAGAGGTCTATGTCGCTCAACCTAAGGGTTTTGAAAATCCTGATTTCCTAGATCATGTCCTTAAGCTCAAAAAGGCATTATATGGGTTAAAACAAACACCTCGTGCCTGATTCGAAAAACTAACTACTTCTCTTCTTGGGAAAGGTTTTTAGAGAGATAGAGCTGGTAAAACCTTATTTACCAAGTGGAGTGAGAAAGATGTTGTCATTGCTCAAATATATGTAGATGATATCATTTATGGTTCAACTTCTGAGAAACTTGCAAAAGATTTTCAAGTCTCCCTTGGCAAGGAATTTGAAATGAGCAACGTTGGTGAAGTAAAGTTCTTTTTAGGATTACAAATTCAGCAACATAAGGATGAAATTTACTTATCTCAAGAAAAATATGATAAGTATCTTGTATCAAGGTTCGGTCTTGATAAGTCAACTCCAAAACTGACGCCTATGCCCACTATTGGTAAACTACATAGAGATGAGAAAGGAGTAGATGTGGATAAAAATATTTATCGATCTATCATTTTAAGCCTTTTATATCTTACAGCTACTAGACCCGATATTGCTTTTAATGTCGGTTGTTGTGCTAGGTTTCAGGCTAATCCAAAGGAATCTCATCTTGCAGCTGCAAAGAGGATCATGGGATATATCCAACATACTAGCGGATATGATTTATCATATACTTTTGATACTAACACTGATCTTACTGCCTATTCAGATGCTGATTGGGTAGGATGTGTAGAGGACAGAAAGAGTACTTCGGGGGGATTTTACTATGTTGGGTTGAATCTTGTGGCATGGCATATCAAGAAACGAAACTCACAATCCATGTCTATATGCGAAACAGAATACATTTGTAAAACACCGTAACTTTTTCTCGAGTACAAGTGTACCTGTTAGGATAATTTTGCACTTAGAATACTTACAACTTGAATACTCAATTGTTTATTACACTTTTAGAGTTTCCTGAATCATACTTGTGGTGCCAAAATAGTAAATCTTCCTTGTCCAAACTTTTGGGTGCCATAATAGCTAACATGCATCTCAACACTTGTCAACTTGGAGTTAGCAAGGTCATTTTCATAACCGGGTTAAAAAGAAAACGGAGAAATCAAATCCGAGAAGTAGGGGTTTTCTTTCTTTTAGATTTTGAACTATAGGTTCCAATGGTGTTGATATTGCTGCTGCATGTTAGATTTTATCTCCTTTTGATATTTTGTGATTGCTACAAATTAAATAATAGGTAATTATAAACTCATCTTGTTTTCTTTGTTTAACTAAGTTTTTTTGAATTTCTTAACATGAAAACTTCCTAAATTTTGTTCGTCGTAGTTGCTGAGAGTAACTTAAATTTCTTCCCCTTCTATCTGGATTAATCTTTTATATGAATCGGTTTGAAATTTTTATCATTTGCATCACATTTTAGTCTTTCATTTTATAAAAATATCTCATTTTTGTGGTTTTGTGAATATTTCTTTTAAGTATCCTGAACATGCGGGAAATTGGATTAAAAGCTTACATTTTCTTTCTATCATGTGCGTATTGAACTACATCAAGGGCTTGCAAATGACTTTACAAAGAATAAAAATGATTTGCAGCCATCTAACTACTAGTTTTCATCACAAACTAAAGTACTGAATTTAGTTTTTGAAGTAGCTCAACACCTATTTGTGAAAATGACCCAATACCCGCCTATTTGAAACTCCAATGTTAGTCGAAAATTGATTTTCTTTTCATGGATTTTGTATTGGAATCTCCTTTCCAATTTTGTAACTAAAAGGTTAAAGCCCCTTGATTTTATTTACATTCCCATCTTGAGAATTCATGTTTTCGCCAGTTAATTTAATGAACGTACTACCCTAAACCCTTGGTTTACTAATTTTGTTTCAGTATAAAAAGTGCATATTTCTGCACAAGCATAATTGATGTTTTATGAAGATTTTACTATGAGAAAATCTTAGATATTGTTTTACTATGCTTATTGGTGTCTTTTCCTTATAAATTTTAAATTCATTTTTTTTTGAATGATAAAGAGGGTCCATACCCCTCGTGTAAAATGTTAAATGGTCACTTGGTTTACTTACACCAATTTTAGTATGCTTGACATTTCATTTCAAGATGGCCTCTCTCGGCAATTAGGACTCATTTTCTTTGGTTGATCTTATGGGAGTATATTTAAAAATATTTTTCCATGTTTATGCCAGACTTAAAGTAAGTGGTTTTCCACTTTATATCCATGTTTGCTTAGACATTTAGTAGCTTATGTTACGCTCTTGAAAATGTTTCCCGGTAAGGTTTTGAGTAGACTCCCAAAGTTATAATTGGGTAAGTTTTTTTGTTATGGATTTACGAGATTTTCATAACTTGGTTACTGGAGGTTTCCTTGACGACAGTTGATTTGATTTGTAAGCTAGTGGACTCTACTATAAGAAAGTCAGGCCTTAATTGGCACCCCATCTACAGATGGCAACCCGAAAGACCGTTAGCTGTAACGGCAGCTGGTATCTGACTACCCTGACATTGGAGATTGGCCATCCGTCAGGCCTTAATTGGCCCCCCACCTACGGGTGGCAACCCAAAAGACCGTTAGCTATAATGGTGGTTGGTATCCTACTACTTTGGCAAGAGATACAATGTATCCTCACAGTTGAAAGATGGAAATTATTTATCCGATTCGGTGACCGTTGTGCTTGTAGGATTTCTGAGTATTATGGTATGGGATGTATGCTCACAAAATCCTAAAAATTTGAAAGCCCTAATTCTCGAGTGGCGTATCAGGAAGTTAGAACTTTCCAAGCGGGTCGTAACCCGACACGTTGGGAGCGAAAATTCTCTGATGCGTCACAGTTGGTATCAGAGCAGTGCCGGTTCATTCGGGACTGTGAATTTTGGACTCATCAGCGTTTTTGTTGCAATGTGACTACAAGTAAACCTCCTTACTTTGAAGTTCTATTTTGAACTTTGAGGACAAAGTTCTTTTTTAGGGTTAATGATGTAACACACCGTAACTTTTTATCGGGTAATAAGTGTACCTGTTAGGCTAATTCTGCACTTAGAATACCTACAGCTTGAACATTCAATTGTTCATTACACTTTTAGGGTTGCCTGAATCATAATTGTGGTGCCAAAATAGTAAATCTGCCTTGTCCAAACTTTTGGGTGCCATAATAGCTAATATGCATCTCAACACTTGTCAATTTGGAGTTAGCAAGGTCATTTTCGTAACCAGGTTAAAAAGAAAATGGAGAAATCAATTCCGAGAAGTAGGGGGTTTTCTTTTCTTTTGATTTTGAACTATGAGTTCCAATGGCGTTAATCGATGTTGCTACTGTATGTTAGATTTTATCTCCTTTTGATATTTCGTGATTGCTACAAATTAAAAAATGAGTAATTATAAACTCGTCTTATTTTCTTTGTTTAACTAAACTTTGTAGAATTTCTTAACATGAAAACTTCCTAAAAAAATTTCGTCGTAGTTTCCGAGAGTAACTTAAATTTCTTCCCCTTGTATCTGGATTAATCTTTTATATGAATTGGTTTGAAATTCTTATCATTTGCAGTACATGTTAGCCTTTCATTTTATAAAAATATCTCATTTTTGTGGTTTTGTGAATATTTCTTTTAAGTATCCTGAACATGCGGGAAATTGGATTAAAAGCTTACACTTTCTTTCTATCATGTGCGTATTGAACTACATCAAGGGTTTGCAAATGACTTTACAAAGAATAAAAATGATTTGCAGCCATCTAACTACTAGTTTTCATCACAAACTAAAGTACTGAATTTAGTTTTTGAAATAGCTCAACACCTATTTGTGAAAATGACCCAATACCCGCCTATTTGAAACTCCAATGTTAGTCGAAAATTGATTTTCTTTTCATGGATTTTGTATTGGAATCTCCTTTCCAATTTTGTAACTAAAAGGTTAAAGCCCCTCGATTTTCTTTACATTCCCATCTTGAGAATTCATGTTTTCGCCAGTTAATTTAATGAACGTACTACCCTAAACCCTTGGTTTACTAATTTTGTTTCAGTATAAGAAGTGCATATTTCTGCACAAGCATAATTGATGTTTTATGAAGATTTTACTATGAGAAAATCTTAGATATTGTTTTACTATGCTTATTGGTGTCTTTTCCTTATAAATTTTAAATTCATTTTTTTTGAATGATAAAGAGGGTCCATACCCCCTCGCGTAAAATGTTAAATGGTCATTTGGTTTACTTATACCAATTTTAGTATGCTTGACATTTCATTTCAAGATAGCTCCCTCTCTCTCGGTAATTAGGACTCATTTTGTTTGGTTGAACTTCATATGGGAATATATTTAAAAATATTTTTCCATGTTTACGCCAAACTTAAAGTAAGTGGTTTTCCAATTTATATCCATGTTTGCTTAAAGCTTTAATAGCTTATGTTGTGCTCTTGAAAATGTTTCGTGGTAAGGTTTTTAGTAGACTCCCAAAGTTATAATTGGGTAAGTTTTTGGTTATGGATTTACGAGATTTTCATAACTTGGTTACTGGAGGCTTCCTTGATGATAATTCATTTGATTTGGAAGCTAATGGACTCTACTATAGGACCGTCATGCCTTAATTGGCACCCCATCTACGGATGGAAATCCGGAAGACCGTTAGCTGTAACGGTAGCTGGTATATGATTACCCTGAAATTGGATATTGTCCATCCTTCAGGCCTTAATTCCCCCCCCCCCCCCCCCCCCCCCCCTCACCACCTACGGGTGGCAACTCAGAAGACCGTTAGCTATAACAGTGGCTGGTATCCTACTACTTTGGCAAGAGATACAATGTATCCTCATAGTAGAAAGATGGAAATTATTTATCCGATTCGGTTACCGCCGTGCTTGTAGGATTTCTGAGTATTATGGTATGGGATATATGCTAAGAAAATCCGAAAAATTTGAAAGCCCTAATTCTAGACGGGCGTATCAAGAAGTTAGAACTTGCCAAGCGGGCCGTAACCCGACCGGTTGGGAGCGAAAATTCTCGGATCCGTCACAACATTTTTGTTGGTTTATGTTGTACTCAACTTCTATATATGAAACAAATGCTTTCTAATTATGGAATTGACACTGGTGTAATTAAGATCTTTTCTAATAACTTAAGTGTGATTCGTATCACTGAGAATCCTGTTGAGCACTCAAGAACTAAGAACATTGACATAAGGTATCATTTTATTAAAGATCTTTATGAAAATGGTATCATCAATATGGAATTTGTGCCTTCCGAACAACAATTGGCTGATATTCTCACCAAACCTTTAGATACTGCAACGTTTTAACACTTACGACAGTCTATTGGTGTTGTTTTGGTTCATTAGTTTTCTAGCCTTTTGCCCTTGGACTCATTCATATATTTTGGGAAATCAAGGCTTAGAACGTCAGTGTAGTGTTGTTTCAATTTCACATTTGTATCTACGTAGATAACAGTTCTGTTGGGTATCAAAATATTCGTTTAAAATCATTCTTTTCTTGTGAAAGTAAGGTCGCTCTCGTTGTTCTTTCGGGAATGATATTTTATGGGGGAGAGTTCTTATTTGAACTTGTGCTTAATTTCCAAATCTTTGTGGGGAGTGCAGTTGTGTAATTTTATAAGAGTTATCTTGTATCTTTATAAACTCCTTGATGAATGCATTTAATTTCGCCTATATGATTGCATCTAAATAAAGTTGATATGTTGTTCTCTTTTGGTCATGAAGTATCTCTATGGAAATTTCATTAGGATCCCACTAGTTTTCGTACCTTTGCCAATTTTATTGACAAAAGGGGGGAGAATTAATGTGTAGTTCACACTACAAATACATATGGTTTACGGAACATTATGTAAGGGGGAGTGGTTTTCATGTGAGATGAAGTATTGACTAAGGGGGAGTGATACATATCATAATAGTATAGTTGTTAAAGTTGTGATACAATTGGAATTTGATGAAGTGTAATAATACTATGACACTGTATAACATTTGGAAATGATGAAGATTACGAGTAATGTTGAAGAACCAAGGAAATCAAGCATTTGGATTGAGATCTATAAAGTTTATTTATTTTGTATTCCATATGTGTTGATAATTTTATCACTAAAATTGACTAAGGGGGAGATTGTTAGAGAACTGCTCGGTCGAACTCGCAAGGTTGCTATCTCAAGCTTGTTGTCAAGTTTAGTTGCCAAAACTATAAGTCTTGATTTCTAGTCTACTTATAGCTAAGTCTCGGATTAGGATAAAAAGCGTAGTTGAGTTTAGACTTCACGACGTTGATCTATTGAAGACAAAGAACTACTAAGGGGAGCTTGTGGAACTTCATCAACAAAAGGTATGTGGATACTTGATCACATCTATCACTTAAAATTCTATCTATTTTATCTCCTATTTGAGACAAAAGTCGTATAGCTATATAGACTTCAATTATACACATTTGATATTTCGAGCTGAGTTTAAATCGCTTACATATTTCTCGAAATATGTGTTGGTAAGCTTTCACTTTAACCAAGTTCATCTTATATTCTTGATGAAAGTAAAAATATAATCATGTGAAAATCACCTGGTAACATCTTACATGATTTGTGTGAGACAGTCATTTGATGTAGACTCGGAATGTTTCGTATTGATGTTTCAATGGTTGAAATAAGAGTTTAGAACAATTGGATATAAGCATAGTATGCGTACTTACATATATGTAATCCAAGTCGGGGAACCATGGTTTGCATACCCGTATGCGTACTGGTTGGTTTTGTGAAAGTTCGGGAACCTTGTGCGCATACTGGTGTGAGGTTCAGTTCTGGGAATTTCTGCTGAGTTTATAAGGTATGCGTACCATTTCGCGTACTGGCGAACCCAAACTTAGTCCGGCCACTTAGGCGCACCTGTTTGCATACCTAAGTGGATAATGTTCCAAAATCGGTTTGTTCATGAACTAATACATTTATATAATAAAGAATGCAATCTTTTGCAAACAGTGGTTATAATGTTCATGACTTGATTCGGGTGAATTTAAATCGATTTTGTTTCAATTGTGTCTTGTATACTTCTATGAGAATATAAACAATTGAACAACTCTAGAACTAGTTTCATTTAATTCATTTGAACTAGTTATGGTTAAGATGAATATGGTTGATATGAAAGTGTTCATCTGGATAACTTCGGTTAACTATTATTAAGCCAACAAGGTGCACACGTTTAGGTACGGTTACTCATATCTGAATAAAGTCACTTTTCATTTGTGTGTAACAAGCTAAGTTCGATCTAACGGTTGAAAGATATTATCTTGAATCTAATCAGGTTTTCATCTAACGGTGAATATTGAATGCTTTGTTACCAAGGTAGAACTCTAGCAACTGGGAAACCTAATCCCCACACCTCTTGTGTGATACTAGTTGCGACTAGAGTCGATTCTCCTTTAACCTTAGGTTTAGGTTTTACACGAAACCCTGTAGGTTAACGACTTAAAGACTTCATTGGAATTGTGAAGCCAGACCCAACTATTTTCTCTGTAGTTGCGTGTTCTGATCTTGCGGTTTCTATCGTGATTCTCTAAGATTTGCTTGAGATTTAATCTCCGATAGACAAGATAAAAAGAAGTCACAAACATCTTCGTCTCATCGTTTGTGATTCCACAATATCTTGTTTCGCTACCATACAATTAAGATTATTGTGAGGTGATTGATATTTCTAGGCTGTTCTTCGGGAATACAAGTCCGGTATATCAATTGGTTCCTGTTCACCTTGATTTATCAAAAGACGAAACGAAAATCATAAGTTTATCTGTGGGAGACATATTTATCTATACAATAACTTTTCTGTGTGAGACAGATTGGTTTATCAAGTCTTCGACTTTGGATCGTAGCAACTCTTAGTTGTGGGTGAGATTAGCTAAAGGAATCAAGTGTGTAGTGTCATGCTGGGATTTAGATACGTAAGGAGCGCAACTGTAACTTGGTCAGTGTTAGATTGGTTATGGCTCAACTACATTCCGGTTCGAAGTTAACTTGGAGTAGGCTAGTGTCTGTAGCAGCTTAATACAGTGTGGTATTCTAATCTAGACTAGGTCCCTGGGTTTTTTTGCATTTGCGGTTTCCTCGTTAACAAAATTTCTTGTGTCTGTGTTATTTCTTTTCCGCATTATATTTTTTTATATAATTGAAATATCATAGGTTGTGCGTAAGTTCAATCAATTGAGAATCCAACCTTTGGTTGTAGATTATATTGATTGACACTTGAACATTGGTCTTTGGTACCGTTCAAGTTGTTTCACATAAAAATCAGGCTCGCGGATTTCTATTTGTTTGATTTGCTGATTACATTGTGAACCAGAGATACAAACTCTTGGATATATTTCCATTGATTGAGTCTGACTGTCCAGTTGATTCTCTTGGAATTATATTGGAGTTTGTCCACACAGATTGCTAAGCGAAATATTAGGTGTGGTTGTTAGACCCCCGTTTTTTCACCCCTAAAGATAGTAGTATCTCGTTTTTTTCTAAATTACGCAGCAAGGTAATGATCTCTAAATATTCGTGTTTTACCCTTCAAATTGTTTTGTTGCCAGGCCAAGAAATTTTGTTGTAATTATCGTAAAAACTAGGGGTGAGCAAAAATTCCGGAACCGCGGATTTCACCCGTATCCGTACGTAAAATCGCGGGTGAAACCCAATCCGCAAGATCTATAGGCCGGACACAGGTGGAATTCTCAAATCCGCACTTTTAACGATTTGGTTGCGGTTGGACTTTGAAATCCACGGATTCACCCACACCGTAGGGTAGTAAGGAAAATTAATACTTTAGAAAAAATAGGTACATCAAAACTTCTTATTGCGATGCTCTGGACAAGAGGAGCTTCGAAACTGAACTGGATTGCATCTCTTGTTAGTGTTGCTTCGAAACTGAACTGAACTGGGCAGCTGGTGCTCTCAAAGGAATGGCTACTGGATTAATTGTAGGTGGGTTTTGGAAAGCACGTTATACCACAAAGATTGCTCGATCTCATATGATCTCACCTTGGTTTGCGTTAGTGCATCCAAAAACAGGAACACCCATATATGCAGCCTTATTAGTAGTAACTGTATGTTCCGCCTTTGTGGCTTTATTCTCAAGTTTGGATGTACTATCTAGTGTTTCACCTCAACGGAAGGACTTGTTGTTGCATTTGCTAGTTTACCTTTGATTGTTTGTTTTATTTTCTTTTTCTTTTTGACTAAATTCGCGGTTAATCCGCATCCGGTCCGTATCATCGCTAATCCGCAAATGTTAAATCCGCGGATGATTGGGCCGGACACGGTTTGGTTTTCCAAATCCGCAACTTTGACGGATTGGACGCAGGTGACCCTAATCCGCATCCGTCCGTCCGTTGCACACCCAACCCACTTAATTTAAAATGCCTATCAAGAAGTAGTTCCAAATTTCCAACTAAAAAGACAATAGAAAAACAAATGGTTGATACTTTTTTCTTCCTCATTACAAAGTTTACAGTTAAAACTAGTGATCATAATACCTCTAGCGCTAAGCATTTTTAACATTGAAAGCGAGTCGTGCATTGCTACCCAAAGAGAAAGGCTCACCTTAGGTGGAATCGATTTCGACCACCATATGCCACCATCTAAAAAGAAAGAATTCATGTTGTCAGATACGCATAAATTATGAATAGATTTCACCTTAAATATGCCATATCAATAAAGTTGGAGTTATAATTTCATCCTGACCACCATCAAAATGTGGTTATGTTCCGATCAAACCCACCATGTACATGAAGTCTTCTTGTTCAGAATTTGATAAATTATCCTTCCGACTGAATGTCCAGATTAATTCCGACGAAAAAAATACTTTTTACTATACACCATTTATCATTAACCTTCTTATAAATCATGGAGAACTATTCTTTCAATTTAGTCACATATCATGCTAAAATAATATTGAATTCTAATGTATTATTGAACGCACAATATCGTCATGCATCGTGCTTTCAAGATGCTCTTCGATAAAGCACGTCCTTGGGAAATATTAGAGCTAAGAAGACATTGTTTTAACGGAAAATGGGTCATTTGTCCAAAAAAAATTAAACCATGGTTCAAATGGACGAGTAAAAATTATTATGGGTGAAATGGACAAAAAAAATAGCAAGGATGAAACTGGATTCATCGCGGCTTAAACTTAAAAAATAGCAAGGATGAAACTGGATACATCCTGTGTAAATTAAAAATAAGAAAAAATATTTGGAAATGGGCACGATGAAACTGGTTACATCCTGCCTATTTTTACATTTTTGTCCATTTAAACATTATCAAAATCTAACTGTCCATTTCACCCAGAAATTGTTGATTTTTGGTCTTTTTAACCAATTTTGTGAAAAGCAAATGATTGTATCATCAATGTTGAAGATAAAAAATAAAAATACCTCTTCCTTTTACACAAAAATCAAAAATACTCCCCCTTTTCCCCTTCTTATTAATCAACTTAGTCAAAATCTAAGCCACTGGAACAAATTAGAAAGGTGATAAAGATTCACCTTGTCGAAACCCCTTAGTTGGCTTAAATTTTTAAGAGGAACTAGCATTTACTAAAGCATATACTTGAGCAGTAGCAACACATGATCACATCCAGTTAATCCACTTCTGACCAAAACCATGAGCTTCTAAAATTTTCAATAGAGTCACCATTTAACATTATCAAACACTTTATCCATATCAATCTTGCACACCATACCTGGAATCTTCGTTCTAAGTCTAGAGTCAATACACTCAACAATGATAAAAATCCCATATAAGATATGTTTATAGTTACAAAAATCTGATACTAATCTTGACATAACCTTCTTCAAGCGATTTGCAAGCAACTTCGAGAGAATTTATGAACATTCCCCCACCATACCAAGTTGGCCTAAAATCTTTCAAAGTGTTGTAGTTTTCTTTTCTTTTTTAATCTGAAAAACAAAAGAACAATTAATTCTCCGATCTAAATATTCATTCGAGGTGGAACCTCTGCAGAACAAAAAGGAGATCAGTTGCAATTATGTTCCCAGCCGCCATATAAAACTCCATAGTAAAACCTTGTTATTTCTAGCAAGTTCATGAAAAGTTATGATGTGAGAATCGGTTTCGGTTCGGATGAGTTTTCCTCTGTCAACGCTTATATTTACACCATATTTACATTTTACACCCACTAGCCCAGTACCTTAGACCCACTTTCTTCCTCGAAAACCCGCATTCCTTGAACCTATATAAATCTCCTTTTAAACTTCGTTTCGGTTCCTTTTTTCCACAGTAACTCGGTCGGGATGAACAAATTGGAAGAAAGGGTTGCTAAAGATCATCAAAGTAAGTTTCATTCTTCAAAACCTCTTATTACGTGTTAATTTTATGATTCTTCGATACAAATAATTAGGTTTGTAGAAATCCGAAATGAGACTAAGTTTTGGACGGTAATGATTTTAATCAGGTTTCTAGAAATCCGAATATAGTGTTTCTAGCAGTAATTTCTTGAAATTTGATGAACATGACATTAATCCATGCGTACATGACTTGAGAATACTAGGGTTTTAGCATTTTGTCAGTTTGGAGGACTGTAATATAAAAGTGAACTGATGACTGAGAGGTGTTTGTTGATTTTACAGTTAATGTGAGCTATGCTCATGCACTCAACTGGATGTCCAGAAAGGTTAGTTTGATGTCTTCTAAAATGTTTGAGAAGATTTGGTTTAAGGCATGTTACCATTTTGTGAATTGTAAGTATTTGTAACTGGTGTTCTACGTATGTGTGCAGCTTGGATATACTTCAAGCTCAGCTGGAGTGTGCAGCTTTCAATCTGTGGCAGATCCATCCCAACACATTTGATATCCGCTTTTATCAATGCTTGATGATTTATTTCTGTGACTTTAAATTGTATGCATTAACATGTCTCGTCATCATATTATATAAAACAGGCTGTGCTCGGCTGTAATTTGACTCTACTGGTGAATGACTGAATCTTGGTGTTATTGAGGATTTCGTTAGGTCGGTAAAATTGGTTGTTGTTCGTGAAATATTGAACCTCAATTGTATGGAACTGAGGGCAGGTAGTATGATCAAGCTCACGTCCTCTTTAATTCCAACATAGTTACCCAAGGTGTTCTTTGTGGCAATTTGTTTCAACTCGAACAAATCAACAGTTTAGCTCTCCATGTATAATCAGGTAATGCCTTTCCTGTTTTCGGATTTTCAGTTCCCTACTTAGCATGGCAAAAATCTTGACACCTTGGAATAGTAGGCCACTATTTTGACACTGCTGTATCAGTGTAACTTATAAATGTTTTGTTTTCATTGTTTTGTTTTCACTATTTTTATGCTGCTTCTGCTCACTGAGGAGGAACTCGGCAATGTGCGTTATGCTGGTGAAGCTCTCAGATCCCCATTGACTAAACTGGGTAAACGGAACCATCTTTGCGGAACCTATTTAAGAAAGAGCGAGGTGATCAAGCAATATAATCAAACTTAATCACCTGGTGCCTTGGGCATGCCTGTAGGTATTTTTTTCTCTAATCTGTTGCCTATTGAGTTATTTGGGTAGTCTATAGTTTCTAATTAGTTAGGACTTCTACACTCTGAAATTTGCTGTAATTCATTGGAAACTTGAGTAGACAGAGCTAGGTATTATGTATATGTATATGCTTTGTGGGTTAGCTTGATGAAGGAAATTATGTATCTTTCGTTAAGGCTGACACCATCGATTAAGTTGCTATGTGTTACAGTTGACTCATTGAGGTAGGAAATTCAAGATTTCTAGGATATTGGGTTTAAGTTTAGTTGGAAAAAAGTCTTCAGCTGCTTACTCACATAGAAGCTCCATAGTATCGATAAAGGTTGAGTTAATGAAACACTACTGATGAAACTAGGTCGGACATTCAAATATTGAAATAGTATGTTTACATTTTCTTTTAAGAATATGCTGACCTATTCATCCCTTGGGAAAGAAGAAGCGGAGTTGTTAAATACGTAATTGTTTTGCTTGATTGCCTCTCTGTTCAGTTTGAGGAGTGAGTGAGTGGTCTATAGAATCAAGAGCTTCTATGAGTTAATCCGTTTTTTTGCAGTATGCAGAGATAAAGGGTAGTGGACTGATTAGATGAAATGCAAATTTCACAGCTTAAATGTTATAGAAATTTATTAGAGTAGCAAGTCTGGCTTATTTATTTTCTACTTCTCAGAAAACTCATACAGTACTCTTAATACAGGAAATATCAACATAAAGTTACTGAAGCTACGACATTTTTTCCATGAATCATTAAAGCAAAAAGACTATTACTTTCATTTGTTAGGAAGTTGAATTGGATTGATGTGCTTAGAGAGAACATAAAAACCAAAATACTTCTCAGAAAACTCATACAGTACTCTTAATACAGGAAATATCAACATAAAGTTACTGAAGCTACAACATTTTTTCCATGAATCATCAAAGCAAAAAGACTATTACTTTCATTTGTTAGGAAGTTGAATTGGATTGATGTGCTTAGAGAGAACATAAAAACCAAAATAGTAGATTATCTTCTTTTTGCAAGTCAGTAGTAATACCTTCCTTTCGGCATGGTGAGTGTGAAGAATTTGCACTGATGTTGGTTATAATTTTTGACATTTTGCTACTGTGTTCAAGATAAACTTTATTCACAGGATTCCTATTTGCTGTTATCGGACTATAACTTTGAAATTTTCACTCTATAGTAAAGCTTAAAGTGGAGAATAGGAATTTCTTTACTTGCCTAAGGTGCTTCCTTCTTTTCGTCCGTTGAAAGTGTTGGAAATCATAGTCTATATTAGGTTGTGATTAGTTGCTATGCTTAAATATCTCTTTCTATGCAAACCAGGATGGTTCATCCAGTGAAGAAAGTAAAATAGCGAGAAGCCGAGAACACATAAAACGACAACTTCGCCAAGAAAACCTCGGGTCATAAGCAACATAAAGGGATATTTGCTCGAGGAAATAATAGCTTACTTACGAACAAATAAACTATCTAAATTTCAGGTAGGCTTTATATGAAGGAGGGAGTAACCCAGGAATCAAATAGTATGATCCTTTTCAGGATCAACCCTCTATCAGTCAATTAATAAAGCACGGGAAAAAGCTTAAGAACACTGTAAATTTTCAGAAATTAAGTGGGAAAAAAATCATACTGGGTCACAATCTTTGTCGTTATTTTCCAGAAATCAGTCCACTTTGATTCGGTTAATATATGAGAATGGCAAGTAAAGGATTAGAAGAATTAATAAATGCTGTGTCTTCTTGGATGATAATTAACCAGTCTGATACCAATCTTTGTTGTTGTCTCAAGACTCTTTTTCCTTTCCAGGACTGGTGGGTTGTCCCTGTTAAAGTTGTAATTGCGTCCGCGGCGGGATTAGGATTATTGCATTTTGAATGCAACCTTCTGGCCTATGTGGAGTTCTTTACCATTTTTCATCTGAGCAAAAGGTTTAGTAAATATGAAGGAATATTCATGTCCTGTTAGAATAACCTAGCACGGGTTACAATCTGGTTAGATCAGATAAAGTTCAGTAAAGTTAACGGAATTTTGAATGGCTCCAGGAGTTACCGTCGAGGTTTGTCTTTGATTTTTGCTTTAAAAGAAGAGAAAAACTGGAAAAGCTACTGGGAAGAGGAGATTTGCGTCACTTTTCGTTTGTTAAGCGTCACGGGAATCCCGTAAAGGATGACTATGCTTTTACATTTTTTATTAAGCTTACATATGGATTAAATACAGTAATTATAACTGCAACATAGGTACTAATCCTACCATGGTAGATTGACAAAGTTACACTTGTAATTGTTTGAAATAATCTCATTAAAGAAATATATTTGTATTAATTTTGCTATCAAATTTTTGACTTTATTATTAATATCTTCAAATTAATCTGGATTGTATTGTCTTTATATACCATTAATGTTCGTGTGATCATCATTTAGGTAGTGTAGTAATTGAGTTGTTTATGAAGTGTTCACACCTATTTACTACACCAAGTGATAGAAAATAATTCAAAAGTATACGCTCTTTAGGGCATTTAAATTACAAGATATGGGAAGTTTGTATTTATGTTGTCCTAAAAGCATATTAACATATAATGTCTGAACTTAATCTCAGATTTTGTTATGGATAATTTTTAGTTAATTGTGTGGATTTTGCGTGTAAATCATTAGTTGGAGTAGAACTAAAATGACATTTGGAACCAAATTGTATTAGAAAAGACTAACAGTGGTTTAAGAATATGGCTTTTAAGGAGTCAAAACTATGGTATGTCAAGATTTCTCAATGTAGTTTTTTTTGGATTGTTATCAATTTATTTATTTTTTTACTTAAATTTCGATTCATATTTTACCTTCCACTTTACACAAATAAATTCAAAAATTAAACTACAACCCTCACATTTATTTAGTGTTTGCAAAAGTGATCAGATAATTTTTAGTCCGGAAATTTATTGATTTTTATTATCCAAATAAAATTCTCGTACGGAAGATGTTTTATCTGTGTTTATGTGTTGTTGATCAAAATGACTTTTCTAGATTGAAAGCTATTTAAAATTGGGCACTTACAAAAAGTAAATTCATATGAAAAAACTACGAGATTATACTTTTTAGTACAATAATAATATATGATTGTTCCTGTAAATTACATGGAAATCGAAAATTTTAACGTTTATAATATCAAAAAAGGATAGCATAATTGTTAGAGTAATTATTCATTCTTGAAATAATTCGACGCATATTATGGAAAAAAAAACTTACGTCCAGATAAATGAGTAGATATTTACGTAAACGGTTAATGCATCGAAATCCAAAAAACAACATAATAAAATTTTTCGTTCAACTATACTGACGTTGTTAAATACATCAAAATAACTGTAATAGTGTTGCTTGTCTGATTAAAGGTACACGGGATGTTCCAGCACATCGCATCCACGAAATATTTTTTTTACTACATATAAATAGGAAAAATGTCATTCTATTTTTAAAAATTATCATGCTTATTCAAGTTTTTATCTAATTAATATCTAAAAGAATTATGTTAAGAAAAAGTTTCATAAAAGGAAGTTAATTTTCATTAAAAAAAAAAGGAAACTTAAACCTAATTTGGTACTTTCGCATAAGCCAAGTAAGTGAATAGTGCTCCGTTTTTCCTTGTAAAAAAACATGATGTATATGGTTTGGTTGTTAGCATAAACCTAAGTTGTACCCACCATTACCGGAGACACTCTCTGGAGAGACAAAAACATATAAACTCCTCTAACATCAAAGCTTCACTGTTCAAGAACAAGAAGAAAACACAAAGAAGATTTTAATATATATCATTACCAATCTTATTTGATTGTTATTCTATCCTTCTAACGTCTCTGGTTACGAGAGAATAAATAAAAAGAAGAGAGACCATCTATTGTTTTGTAAACTTATTGTTTAATGGTTTTCATTCAATATCAAACAAGTAGACAAGGTTTGAGCTCTATTATTGTTGTTTAAGGTTACAATGAGTGAAAGAATGGATAAAGGAGGAGTTGGGTTTACAAATGAAGGCTCTACTAATAGATGTGTTGCTAATTTTCCTGCTGGTTTAAGAGTTTTAGTTGTTGATGATGATCTTACTTGTCTCAAAGTTCTCGAAAGGATGCTTCAAATGTGTCTTTACAAAGGTATTATGTTCTTTCAGTTTCAACTTTCAATCATCTTTTGATATATGAAAAAAAGTTAGTCTGTTTTTTTTTTTGCTTGATTAATCTTGTTTTTCGTTTTGATTATTGTTGTTTATATTGATGGAATAATGTACTACATCTCTTCTGTCACTTCTGGGTGTATTTTTTGTTGTGAATATAGAACACAAGATAGTGCAAAAATTAATAAAAGGAAAAAACAAGAAAATGAAACTGAAAGATTTGGGGTGAAATATTCCATTTAATTTTGCATGCAGTATCTGATTTTGTAATGGGTTTTTAGTAAATTGCATGTCATCAGAAGTCAGGTTTAGATTTTATGATGATAAGTTTTGATGATGTCATGTTGTTCTTTGATTTGGTTGCCGTCATGTATTTAGATTCATGTGTATTTTAATGGGTATACATTTTTTGTTCTTGATTAACTGATTGAAATGTCCTTTTTTTGTTTTTGCTCATATCTTTAGTTACAACGTGTTCGCAAGCAGTAGCTGCATTATCTCTTTTACGAGAGAGAAAGTACATGTTCGATCTTGTTTTAAGTGATGTTCATATGCCTGATATGGATGGATTTAAGCTCCTCGAGCTTATTGGATTGGAGATGGACCTTCCCGTTATAAGTAAGCACACACTTTCAATCTTTCATTCAGATTATCAATTTGATTCCAGTGTTTATTTGATATGTGCATTGATTTAGCATTCCTTTCATTTTTGGTCATCAACTGTTGTTGTTTTTGCAATCATTCAACATAGTTTACATTAAGCTGATAGGATAGCAGCATCGCCACTATCTTAACCCCATTAATTATCTTGTCATGAAAGAATATTAGTGAAAAAATTGGAACAATAGGTAAACCTAATGTGCTAATGACATTGGAAAAGAGTGAAGATGCTTCAAATATTAACCCAGTTATACCAACAGAAGATATCTTCCAAGTCAATGCAGTCCACACCAAAGTCATAACATACGAAACACTACCTTCTTTGGTACTCACTAATCTCATTCGTCAATCCCTTCCGGTCTCCGGTTTGCAAATAACCTGACTAAACAAGTGCAAGTAGAGAAAAACGATGTATAGATTGACATTTTAGTATGGCAATAGTTTTTTTTTTGTTAATAATTAAAATCAATTTCTTACAGCAGAGTTTTGTTAGTGAAGCTACGAGGTGTAATCGGCCTATGCACTAAGTGAGCAATATCCGTACAATAAACAGATGGCAATATATACCCTACCCAAAACAGTGGTACTGATTGACCAGAAATAAGGAGAAAAATATAAACCGTCTCCTGACCAAAACAGTGTTAGCTTCCTTTAGAGCGTGATGTAGATATTGGTCCATTGCCCGTTAAAGTACCATTTTTCGCTGAATATGCTGATACTGCTTTTGATTCTTTAATTTCGCCAATGGATGTTGATAGATAGAGGTACTTGAAATGATAACACACGGTAATATAATCAACCTCTCTTTTTTTGTTCCAGCAATTCTTGTTTGTAAACAGTTTTAACAAATCTTATGCACAAGAAGAGAGAATTAAAATGAGGCTTTACAATCCATATTTGTTGACAAACTTACAAGTGATTGAACGAATGGATTAACAATGCATGTTGTCTTTACTGAACACTCACATCAAAAAATGAAATCCTATCTTACTTAACTGTTGATTTTTATCCTTAATCTATTTTAATTTTCTCGAAAGATAATTATTTTTTTGATATTTTTATTATACCAAACTGTGCAGTGATGTCGATGGATGATAAAAAGGAAGTTGTAATGAAGGGTGTTACTCATGGTGCTTGTGATTACTTAATTAAACCAATTCGAATGGAGGCAATAAAAAATATATGGCAACATGTTATTCGAAAGAGGAGGCATGAATTGAAGGAATTAGAGCGGACAGCTAGTGTAGAAGATACAGAACGACTTCAGAAGCCTATTGAAGATGCAGATAATGCATCCTCTGCAAATGAAGAGAGTTATAAAAACAAGAGGAAAGACGAAGAAGATGATGACGATAAAGATGACAACTCGACCGTGAAAAAAACACGTGTGGTTTGGTCAATTGAACTTCATCAACAGTTCGTTTCTGCAGTAAACCAATTGGGCATTGATAGTAAGAGCTTTATATTTGTTTATAAGTTTCTCAGGGGTAGTTGGTGTATAGTTCAATTAATAATTTTCTATTTTAGTTAGGTTGTGTTAATATTATTTTAACTATTGTTTGTTACCGCAGAGGCGGTTCCGAAGAAAATTTTGGAGTTAATGAATGTTCCTGGGCTAACTAGAGAAAATGTAGCAAGCCACCTTCAGGTAAATTGTATTTGAATTTTACGTACATCATTTTTTTTCTATTTCCTTCATGACTCATTCTTTCTGAACAAAAAGAATATTTGTTATCCTATTTCTTTTTTAATTGTTCCATTTTAATATTCGGTGCAGAAATACAGGTTGTATCTCAAAAGGGTTAGTGGGGGAACACAAAATGGATTTAGTCCTCCTTTCGTGGGTTCTCCAAATACTAGTTATGGTTCCTTGCCATCACTTAGCGACTTTAATCTTCAAACCTTTACTGTTTCGGGCCAACTACAAAATTTTGCTTCACGGCAAGCAGGAATCATCAAGTCCGCTGGACATGGTGGCTTGAACATGCACATTGATAGTCAAAGGAGTATGTTTAGTGGTGAGCTAGCAAGACCAAGGTTTGGAGCGCGTCACCAAGTAAACAATAACGCTCAAGTGCCCTTTCTCTCTGGACTCCCAAGTCCCATTGGACACACACCTCCATTAACCAATACACACCAACAACCTCTTCGGTCATTCGGGAACATGGGACTCCAATCTAATGGAAGTTCCACGTGTTTCGTAAATCATGCAACCGGTTTTCATGGAACAGGTTTTCCTACCCAACTTGATCTACTTCGTAGTAGTGATAGTAGTGTGATGATGCAGATGCCTCAATCTCAGTTGAAGGGGAAATTTATCTCGAATGATGTGTCGAGACAGTTTCCGACTGGAAACGGGATCCTCATTAATGGCAGAGGTACAACACCAAACCAAATTTTTCTGGCTTCTTCATTGGTGAACTTCCCAACGAATCTAGCCCCAGAACTTACTGGACATGGTTATCCTCTTGGTAATTCTACTAGAGTATCTTGTCTACAACAAGTGGGAACATTTGAAAATGAAGGAAGTTCGGAAGCAAAAAGGCTGTCAGGGTTTAATCCAAGTTATGATATACTTGCCGATCTTCGCCAGAACATAGCTGAAAGCTCGGATTTTCATGATGGAGTTCTAAATTGTGAAACATCTCAAAATTCGAGTGTAGCACGGGTATGTAACGTCCAATCTTTGCAAGTATTGGGTCAACAAGGTTTCTTGTCCAACCAAATCAATGAAAATAGAGAAGAACAACGACATGAAGTACCAAAAAATCCGCAAGAGAATGAAAACTTCGATGCAAAAGCTGAGTACATGCCTGAATTAGACACCAAAAATTTTGGTTTATCAAGAAATTGGAGTCAGGATGATCTCATGAGTGAACTTTTCAAACAGGTCCGTTTATTTGACCTTTAATAAAATCTACTTCCGTACCAGCATTGAAATTATTTAGTTTCTTATACTTACAACATTTTTTCTTCTTTATTGTTTAAGCAGCAAGATGGCGTCGGGATGATTAATACAAGGCACAACTTTGATTCATTTCCATTGGATAATATTTCAGTTTAGAAACATACTTTATTCTTTACATATGAATATTCGCCTCATAATTTCAATTTTCTGAACCAATCTTGTCATTTGCCTTAGTTTTTTTTCCTTTTTCCTGTGCACAAAAATAACAACAGCTCCAAAAGATCAATCCCTGAACAAGCATCTTGGGGATTTGAGTAGACATCATATAAAATATGTACATTGCACGATATGAAATATACATACCGATGACCATTGGACGGTATTTGTGGACCCTTTTTTCACAAGTAGAATTAGTCCCTTTAATACCGGTTAATCACTGTTACACTTACATCAATTGATTAGTTGTACTTTATTACATGTGTAACTATTATAATGGTCATGTGTACTAAGTGCAGGATGGTTGCACCACCTCTTTGTGTATGATATAAATGTTTTGAGTCCTCTTTATTTCTGTAACTATTAAGACAGATGATAATCTGCAATTGTAATTTTACCTTTCTCCCATTAGTGAATTCCATTTCTTCCAACTCTATTATGATATCATTACTTTCTTTCTCAGGTTTCTCGATCCTAATTTTCCGCTTATTCCTTACTTCATTTATGATTCACGAGTTTTCTTCATCTTCAATAGAAAACCCTAATACAAATTCTATTACCCAATTTTCTCTTAATCAATTTACCAATTTTGTTTCTTTAAAATCAACTGAAAATAACTTCCTTAGTTGGAAGAATCTTGTTCTTCCTATTATTTCAAAATACAAACTAATAAAATCTCTTAATGGATGTCATCCATGTGTTGTTCAATACACTAATCCACATAATGTAATCAATGGAGTTTAGAATCCTTTGTATACATATTGGTTAGACGAAGATGAAACCATCCTGATTTGGCTTCATTCAGCAATTTCAAACTCTGTGATTGTTTACTTTGCTGTGTCCATGACTTTTCATCATCTCTGGATCAACATTGACAAAAAAAGAAAACAATATCTTCATCAACTCACACTACTCGGCTTCAAATCTCTTTCAGACCAACTTGTTGTCGTCGGTGAGGCCATATCTGACAAAGAACTTTTAGTTGTAACTTTAGTGGCTTTTAAATCATATTACATTTCTTTTGATGCTTCAATGCTGAAAAGCGGGGGTCTAACAACCTCACCCAATATGTTGCTTAGCAATCTGTATGGACTAACTTCAATATACTTTTAAGAGAATCAACTAAACAGTCAGACTCAATATTAATAAAAAGTATATCAAAGAGTTATATCTCAATTTCTCGATTCAATACTTACTCAAGCAAATAGAAATTTACGAGCCTAATTGAATACAAGAGAAATTAACGTGAACGGTACCAAAGACCAATGTTCAAGGATCAATCAATTTCAATTAACAACCAAAGGTTGGATTTACCAATTGACCGATTCGACGCACAACCTGTGATATTTCAATTAGAGGTATTTTCTAAAAGGGTCGTAACTTTACTACCTAATTAGGGTCTGGGTCTTAAAACATGCGATTGATGCGTTAGGGACGTAGACTAACCAATTACCGTTAAAAAATTGTTAGTTGACTTCTTTTATTTTGCCAAACACCTTGACCATCAATTGACTAGTGTTGAGAATTTAAATATTGTCTAAACATTTAGCTCTCATCCTTTTCCATCTTCTTCCATTTCTATAAACTCCTTCTTCTCCATTTTTTTTTGCCGAACCGTTTTCTTGTTATTGCAATTTAACCTCATAACAACATCTTTGCGAAACTTTGCAAATAGGTTTGGTTATAAAATAACTCTCTAACATCCAAATTTCTATCAACTCTTTTGTACTAGAAGGAATCACGAGTTTCAATTGCAAATTTTCGATAGATTAGTTAACCAATGAAAGCCTCCACTAAGAAACATTTCGTTTCTTTTTGGTAACAGAATGCCTCGCCTTTGAACTTAATATATTCTCCAATATCTTCTAAGTCCAGTTGGTCGAGTCAACACCTCACTCGATATCCATTGGCCCATCTTTCTTCGTTATTTTGTTCATTCTATTGATCGATGTCTCCATTCCCTATCTTGTTGTTGCTCGTTTACATGTAGTAAATTGGAATCTAGATTGTGTTGGATTTAGTGATGCATCTTACTAATAAAGTATAATTAGATGAAGTTTCACCAATGTTAGATGATTCTGGGAAGAATCATGGGGAGAAGGAAGTAATCTGAGATGGGTTGTGCTAACAATGAACATGTAGTTAACATGTTCGGTGAAATTTTTGCTCAAGTATTTAAACGGGGTTAGGATACAATGTCATTTGAGTATTCCATAAGGATATTGTGGTAAAAAATCAGACGGTCAAAGTCAGTCTACGACCCTAACGCATCAACTACATGTTTCACGACCCAGGCCCTAATTAGACATTAAAGTTACGACCCTTTTACAAAATATCTCTTTCAATTATATAACAAAACATAATGCGGAAAAGAAATAACACAGACACCAGAAGTTTTGTTAACGAGGAAACCGCAAATGCAGAAAAACCATGGTACTTAGTCCAGATTGAACACACACTGTATTAAGCCGCTACAAACACTAGCCTACTACAAACTAACTTCGGTCTGGACTGTAGTTGAACCCCAATCAGTCTCACACTGATCCAAGGTACAGCTGCGCTCCTTACGTCTCTGATCCCAACAAGATACTACGCACTTGATTCTCTTAGCTGATCTCACCCACAACTAAGAGTTGCTATGACCCAAAGTCGAAGACTTTAATAAACAAATCTGTATCACACAGAAAAGTCTACATGAATAGATAAATCTGTCTCCCACAAAAATACCTAGAGTTTTATTCCGTCTTTTGATAAATCAAGGTGAACATGAACCAATTGATATACCAGACTTATATTCCCGAAGAACAGCCTAGAAATATCAATCACCTCACAATAATCTTAATCGACTATCGAAACAAGATATTGTGGAATCACAAACGATGAGACGAAGATGTTTGTGAACACTTTTCTATCTTGCGTATCGGAGAAATTAATCTCAAGCCAATCTTACGATTACACTCAAATACGATAGAAACAACAAGATCAGGTCAAGCAACTACAGAGAAAATAGTTGGGTCTGGCTTCACATCCCAATGAAGTCTTCAAGTCGCTAACCTATAGTGTCTCGATAGAAACCTAAGGTTAAAGGAGAATAGACTCTAGCTTACACAACTAGGATCACACAGGAGGTGTGGGGATTAGGTTTCCCAGTTGCTAGAGTTCTCCTTTATATAGTCTCCAAATCAGGGTTTGCAATCTAAGTTTCCTTGGTAACAAAGCATTCAATATTCACCGTTAGATGAAAACCTGATTAGATTCAAGCTAATATCTTTCAACCGTTAGATCGAACTTAGCTTGTTATACACAAATGAAATGCACGTTCATTTAGGTTTGTGTAACCGTACCTAAACGTGTACACCTAGTTGGTTCAACAGTAGTTAACCAATGGTTAGTCATATGAGCACTTTCATATCAACTAATAGGTGTGTAAAAACACCTCTCTAAGTATCGATTGATTATGCTTTCTTAGCTAGTTTTCTCGTGAAATTGTATTATTAGCTTTGATTTATATTTTATGGGAATTTTGGAGCTTATTTCCGAAAAGAACAAGAAATCATCCGATTCGAGGTGAAACGGCAAAAAGGTCATTCACGAGTCAGCATTATTGGGAGCCTGGCAAAGGTTAAGAGCCAACCGGTCCGGGGTGGTCCTTGTCTAAGACTATGGGTGTATTTATCCGTCTACTACTTGTACCATAATTTAATCGAGAGAAGACATTTTCTCTCTTTTATTTTGAATCTGAGAAAGACGGAAGAAGAGCAGCACCTGCTGCTATTGGATCTGAATCGAGAGCTGCAGCATAGGGTTCACGCCGGCAGACTATGCATTTTACGTCAAGCTCAGGTCCGAATGGTTTTTGCTCGAGTTGAGTCTTTGAGTGTGACCAGAGTTTAATGCCGAGAAACAATCAATGAGAGTGAACTGCTGCCATCGATTTGTAGCCACGAATTGAGAGGATTTGAAGTGAAGGATTAACAGGAGTTGGGTTATACTGGGATTCGAATTTGTGAAAGTTGTTGTCGGTTCTTCAAGGCTAGAAAACAGGGAAGATGAAGACGTTGCCTGACATTGATGAACAGGGAAGAATGAATGAAATTAATGTGTTTTTATGAGTTTCTATCGCATTGAGAATATGGGTTTGTGTTAAATTGATGTTCAGTACAGGGAAGGAGGTATAGAATGGCTTGGAGATCAACCTCAGTGTTGTATCTCCATCATTAGCAAAATGCAGACAAGGCGTTTGTGTAAATGCCTGAACGACTAGCATCTTATCTCCACCAGTGGTCGCGAGTTTGGCCTGAGAAGAATACGGACCAGAGGAAGATACCCAGGGAGAAGCTCGATGGAGCTACAGACAGAGCATGGCAGTGGCGATATATGATGGTGTCGAACTTGGTAAGAGCATGGAGCTGCTGCCACTAGCGGCGATACAGCAAGCTGAAGAACAGATGTGATGCTGCTGCTGGCAGTGGTAACGATTTAAGGAGAAAGGTCGAGAGCATATGAGCTTAGCTCGACTGCTCGAGTTTAAGGGACTGTTGAATATCGATGGTGGCTCGTGCTTGGAGCATGATAGTAATGGAGATAATGGAGTATGGGAGGTTCAGCTCTGGGTTGAGGTTAGAAGTGGGTTGATGCAGTTTGATTGGTGGAACAGAAAGATGGTGTTTTCAGCTGTGGTTCAAGGGAGTAATGCTGTCGAGAAGTAATAGAAGAATTCGATTAAATGGTAGTGAACAAAAAAGAAGTTCGTAATGGTGCTGCTGTTATACGATGGATGCAGCTGATATGGAAACTCCGAGAAGAAGTCACAGGAAATATGGGACTGAAAATAGGCTGTCAGTTCCGCAGGACTGACAAGTCAATAACCAGAAATGGGCTGGGCTCCTGCCATACGCAAGCAGCCTTGGACCTGACTTCTTTATTGGGGATTTTGACGACTTTGGTGTGACCAGCCTTGGCCGTGAGTTGTGCTAGGAATTTTTCGCGATATTTGGCAGCCACTTTGCACGGGATTTGATGCATGGGACACAATCTTAAGGAGGTGCACTTTCCTATTTTAGCTAGGTTTTCTAGTTTCTTCAAGAAGAGGTTACAAAACTCTATATATAGGGAAGCCTAGATACAATTTGAGATATCTTCTATTCACCGTTTTTCTCCTCCTTAGGGGGGAGAACTATCTCTTTTCTATATTCTTTTATTGTTAAGGATGAATTCAAAGTTCTAATTGTGAAGCTCAATTATTTACAAGTTTATTTCAAGTTTTAAAGTTAATCATTGTGGATTGTTGTTACTTTATCGAAGGTTTATGATTGATTCTTAGATTGGTTTGGGTGGCCAACTAGATTAGTCTGTTAATCATTCTAATGCTAGTAGAGAGTTGAGTCGATCCGTTATTGTCGCTTACCTCCTACACAAGTAGAAATCGCAAGACCTTGCGCAGGGATTCTGTGGAGCAATTGCGAGTAAAGACAACACCAGTAAGTGGACCGAACGTACCGAGTTTAACTGCTGGGATCAAACCTAAATTCATAAAGCTTAGTGCGTTCGGGGAATTACATCTTGTAAGCGAACCTCAAGGTGGTTCTTTTGAATAGAATCCGGTAGTCGAGCGCTTCTGTATCCGGTGATGCAAGGAGTTTTGTGGATAGCTAAGCGTACCTGCTATTCTACGGTTGGTGACAATTGATTCTAACAAGAGATAAACGGGTACAGTGTTGAGTTAACGGTTAGTAACGGCGAAGGATTTCTTCATTATCTTTTCTTATTATCCTTATTTTATATTTTCGCTGATTTAGATAACAAATCAATTGCATTACTCCTCGTAGGAACGATCCTTACTACCGCTATATTATTATTTAATTAGTGGGAAACATCTTATTATTTTGTTGAGTAAACGATGCTCGTCATCAACCTTATTCATCTTCACCATAACTAGTTCAAATGACTCAAAAGAACTAGTTAGGGAGTTGTTCAGTTGCTTAGATCTCATAGAAGTATATAAGACACAATCGAAGCAAAAACGATTTTGATTCACTCGAATCTATTCATGAACATTATACCCACGGTTTGCAAATATGCATTCCTTAGTTTATATATGTCTTAGTTCATGAATAAACCGTTTTTAGAAAATAACCCACTCAAGTATGCATATCGGTACGCATAATTAAGTACGCCGATTGAGTTTGTTTTCAGTTCACAAACTCCAGCAGAAATTCACGGGATGTGAACTTCCGGTAGTACGCGTACGGGTACGCGGACTTAGTTTCCGGACATCCTGAACCAGTAAAGTACGCATACTTTAGTTCAAGGATTTTGGACTTACACATACAATGTTTATATCCATTCAAGGTTATATATTCTAAACTCTCATTTCAATCATTAAAACATTCTTAGAGGATGTTAAATAAAGGTTATTCACACACTATTTTTCATCAAAGCAATTTTCAAGATATTGAAATAATCAACATGACTTTCGTCACTTGTAAAGATGAACTTGGCCAAAGTGAAAGCTTACGAACACATATTTCGAGAAATAGATAAGCGAGATATACTCATCTCGAAATACCAAATGTGTATAATCGAACTCTATATAGTGATACGACTTTTGTCTCAAGATAAGAGATAGAGTAGATAAACTTTTGAGTGATAGATAAGTTCAAGTCTCCACATACCTTTTAGTCGATGAAGATCCACTAGTTCCTTGAGTAGTTCTTCGTCTTTTCATGATGAACACCGTGGAGTCTATAGCTCAACTACACTTTCTATCCTAGTCCGAGACTTAGCTATAAGTAGACTAGAAATCAAGACTTATAGTTTTGGCAACTAAACTCGACCGAGCAGTGGTCTAACAATCTCCCCCTTTGTCAATTTTAGTGACAAAACTATCAATACATATGGAATATAATATAAATAAACTTTGCAGCTTCTCTTCCACATGCATGATCTCCTTGGTTCTTCAACATTACTCGAAATCTTCGTCACTTCCAAGTACTCCAATGATTCCAAAGATATTCAAATCAAAATCATCTTTGTTGAAGATCCGTAGCCATAACAATGAGAAAAAAAAAGCTCCCAATCATTGTTACACAGTGTCATAGTATTATTACACAGCATCAAAGTTCAATTGTATCACAACTTCGACAACAATACTATGGTGATATGTATCACTCCCCCTTAGTCAATACTTAATCTCACATGAAAACCACTCCCCCTTACATAATGATCTGAAAACCATATGTATTTGTAGTGTGAACTACACATTAATTCTCCCCCTTTTTGTCAATAAAATTGACAAAGGTATGAAAACTAGTGGGATTCTAATGAAATTTCCATAGAGACACTTCATGACCAAAAGAAAGCACATATCAACTGTTTAGATGGAATCATATAGCCGAAACTAAATGCATTCATCAAGGAGTTTATAAAGATACAAGATAACCCCTATAATATTCCACAGCCGCACTCCCCACAAAGATTTGGCAATCAAACACAAGTTCAATTAAGAACTCTCCCCCATATAATGTCATTCCCGAAAGAACAACAAGAGCGACCTTACTTTCACAAGAAAAGAAGGATTTCTTTGGACATTAACAAATCACATAAAAATATGAATTTGTATCCAAAAATCTCAATTAAATTAACCACAAGAGAACCCATGATTAATTTAATTGGAAATGCTCACATAAGAAAACTTACGGAGCCGCACAATATATACATAAAAATATGGATCAGGGAAGACCATTACTGCGGAATAAACAAAGATTCATTCTATTCTTCATCACTATTTGCACAATGACATATAATGGACTTAATCTTTGTAAACTAAAGCTCATCCTATCTTCCATCAATATTTGCATAATGACATAATAGGCTTATCTTTTGTTTGTCAAAAGTTCATCCAATCTTTTATCAATACTTGCATATCGACATATGAAGGACTTTACTTTTGACCAATTATTTAGCTGAACTTCTCATGGATTTAACACATTTAGCAATTTACTTGAAGAGTATAATCATTCAAGACTAAAAATACCATTAAACTCATTGCAACCATGACAGTTTAACATAAGAAGTTCAACATAAATAACATAAGAGCTTAAATAGAAATGAAGATAAAGACATTAATCCAGATTGCGATAAAAGTCCTCAGCAATCTTGGATATTGATTCAGCTAGGTCAGGGTGAACTGTCACAGCATGAGTCAATTGTCTCTCCAAGCACTCATTCCTTTGGAGAAAACGAGCGACTTCAGGATTGGCAGGTTTCTTCATTTTGTTAATGTCTGCCTGAGATAGAGGAGTAGCTCGACCAGTGCAAGTGCCAATGGGAGGAATCTTAAAGTGACTGCAAATTCTGCTGACAAGACAAGGAAACCCAAGATTTTTCTTCTGTGACACCATATGAATCATTTGTCGAATAATCAGGCCACAAAAATCAATCTCTTCTCCAGAGATGAGATAGCAAATCATCTCAGCAAGCGTCCTGATCCATATATTCTTATCCAGCGTACTGGGAATCAAATTAGCAACAGCCAATTTGCTAAAAACTTTCAAATGAAAGCTAATGTTGTCAACAGACAGCTTGCCGCCAGCCCAAGGTTCACTCTTATGCAGTAACATTTCAGACAGTTGACTTTGAGTTGGTCTGAGATGCTCAGGTTGAGGAACAACGAAAGAGAGAACAAGTGATAGGTTTAACAGATATGCAATCACCCCTCGATTTACCTCAAAAGATATTCCTCCAACTATTGTTTTGAAACAACAACTTTCTATGTTGGCTGCATGCAAGTTAGCATAAAACTGGCAGGACAACTCAGGATGGGACGACCCAAGACCGTCATGAATATATCCCCATTCACATTGGTTCATAAACTAATGAAACTCAGGTTCTTGAACAGTTCGATCATAGACCATTTCTTTGACGAAATTCCCTTTAAGAAACTTGACATATTTGTTCCTAGCAAGTAGACTAGTAAAGCTAATTTGAAGGGATGGATCATAAAAGGGTTGTAGAACGTCTAAACTAATTTCATTATCATTAAATTCATTGTCACTATCAATTCTTCTACTAGCAGTATTAAGCTGAGTACCCGAACTTTCACCACGACTTAACCTTTTTCTAGATGCCATTTTTTGATAAAAGACACCACAGAGAGGATGAAAAACTTACTTGGTTCGTGAGCTGTTGTTGATGGTGGAGTTCCAAAAACGATGAGAATAGTTCTTAACCCAACGTGCAAAATCTTCTTCTGGGATCAATGGTGTAGACCAAACAAAAAAAGGTTAAGAAACAAGAAAAAAGTGATGAAGAATTTGTGAACCAGAGGTTTTTCTCTTTTGTTCATGAACTGTCGAAGAGAATATGAAGGTGAAAAGAACAAGATCTATTTATTTCTATTTATGTGCAATCGACTGAACAGTTCCTGAACCGGAAAAACTAATTCAGATACTGGAATCAATCAGTTCTGGAACATGGTTCAGGCACGTAGTACAAGAACCGTACGTATGCAAATAAAGGCACGTTTGTTTTTCCTTTTTACATATTTTGACTGAAAAAAATACGACAGAGAGTTTGAGGCAAAGCTCAACAAGACTCTCATAAGAAATTCTTATAGGAACTTACAAGAACAAATATCCACTTACACCATGACACCAAGAGAGAGTTTCTTTCCAACAACTCATACATATTGTAGTGTTGAGAATCACCCAGGAAATTGTTTTTATAAGTCTATTAAAGAATATCAAGAGAACCCAAAAAATATTGTGTTTATGATTTCTCGTTTTTCAACTTATAAAAAACAGTTTCTGCAGATAATTTTTAGTACCGCGAAGGGAAACTCTTTTGGTAAAAGGAGATTGAAAAGGCGAGGGTACCCAAATATACCTCAAGCTAAAATTTTTCCTACCTACAAGTCCTTTATCCGAAAGTGATTGTCTATGGACTGAGTCGAGACAATGCAACTAATCGGTTCACACTTCGTGTGATCCTCTATGGATACGAGATCGAGACAATACAACAACGAAGTATGTTTACTTGATAAAAAGGTTCGGACTTAACCAAACACAATAAGATTGCTTATCAAGTAAATAGAAATTAACGTTTGTGTAATTTACTTTAATTATAATAAAATAAATATAATGCGGAAATATAAAGTAAATGACACAACAAGATTTTGTTAACGAGGAAACCGCAAATGCAGAAAAACCCCGGGACCTTGTCCAAAATTGAATACTCTCGGGATTAAGCCGCTACACAAAATTAAACCAACTTCGTATAGTTGAGACCAAACAACTAAACCTATAGTTCACCTAGTTCCGTCTGTATTCCCACGCCTCCAACTTATGAATAAGTCACGTACTTGGAACAATTCATTTGGTTCGTATTCCAAACAGTAAAGGAACAACAAATCTGTTTGGTATCAACTCTCTTCAACCAAGTGATGTGAGTTCGACAAAGGCTCTTATGTTTATCTCAAATAAACTCCTTTGTCAGGTTCTTAGATCTATCTTATGTTCAACTACCAAAGGTAATTGTTAAGATTTTGCAATCAGTACTTTTAATCACAAAGAATTGTATTGATGCCGATCTACACAACTAATCAATCCAATCTACCACAAGGATAAACTGATTATAGTTGGATCCTCTTATACCGAAACAAGTATTGTGCACACCAAAGATTATGAACCCCAAATCAGAAATATTCAATATCTTCTTTGTCTTCAAATCTTCTTAGATCTTCAATAAATACCTACGCAAATCACGCACACAACGGAGTATGTTAACAATGGATTATCACAAGATCGCCTTTAGCACTAACAACAGTCTAAAGACCCCTGTCGAAACTTCGATCTAGTTTGAGTGAATCTTATATCAGAAGAGAAGATTCGCAAGCATAAACAAACTAGGTGCAATTAAAGTTCAACCACCGTTAGTCAATCAAATCAATCGAAAACACAAGATAAACCGCAATTATCTAGTTTCCCACCAATGGTACTAATAGAGCTTCTCAATCCTAAAACAAGACTTTAAACTGAGCGGCTGTAATATATTTCGCTTAATTAGGTTACTCTCTTCTCCGAATAGGAGGCTACACCAGTAACAACACAACCGAGGAAGTTTTCTGTCACGAATGATTAGTTTGCTAGAAATGAAAACTTCAAGTATTTATAGACAAGGAATTTTGGACACTAAGGAATTTCCAAAACCGAAAATATTATGAAGATATGTAATATAATTTCAAATTCGGTTTCCATAATTCATGGAAATGCTCTGTCCAAAATATTGACCGAAAATCTCTTTGGAAAATCTTTAACTAGTAAATGCACATTACTAATTCTTATTTTCCTAAAATAAAATTAACAACCTTAAATAAAAGATTCTTAACTTATTTATATTTCGACCCTGGGATTTTCTTCCTTTAGCTATTAAGGAATAACTTTGAACAATAAAAGATAAACATTAATGTGCGTGTTCAAAGTATGTCGACATCCTTACTTTGTAAGTCCTCTTTCATACTTACAACCTTGAAACTGATTTGCCACACTTCCAAACAAGTTTAGAATTGGTTCATCTGACTTTCAAGAACTATGTGATTGATCAAGAACACTCAATCACAAAACATGGGTTTAACGGTTCTACCAAAACAAGTTTTGGTTCTACCTCCATGTGAGTACTGTGCATAGTCACACTAGCTTTCCAAAATTCGGTTGACTAGGTACTAGGATCGGTTCCCCACATATATATGGTATCTAACATATATGTGTTGCACATGTCCATAGGATCGGTTCCCTTTTCCTAAAAACGTGTTGCACATGTCCATAGGATCGGTTCCCATTTTTGCTACAAACTTGTTGCACCTCATACAAGGATCGATTCCCCTCTGTGATGTGTTTCACCTCTTACTAGGATCGGTTCCCCTTTACCCAGATTCGGTCATACACAATCACAAACTCGATCATACCATCTCAGGTGATTACTTAAGATCGGTTTCACTAATAAAAGTCATACCAATACATAAGTCAGGCCTTTGTGAATAGTTTTACCAAGAACACAAACAAGTCATGAGCGGTTATACTAAATCATACATATTGGTTGTTCACAAGATATGCAATGAATAACAATCCCAATAACGCCTGGCGGTTTCCTTTTCGATTCATAAACAAGTTTATGAACTTACTTCCTTGAAGCACATGTAAAACATTGTTTCCTAGGATGAAATCCTCACCTCATACCCATACATAATCACAATAGCATTTAAAAGATTATGTCGATGTCTTATCTACAAAGTTTAATGGTTAGGCAATAAACTTCATATTGTATTCCTTGATACTATGTCTATCTAGAGTGTTCATGCTTCGCAGTTTTGTTTTCAATATACACGACTTGAAAGATACGTTAGAGAATGAAACAGTTGATAGGTGTCTAAAACACCTTGATATTTATCTATTGTTTATACTTTCTTTGCGAGTTTTCATATAAATTATGTATCTTATGTTTACTTTTGAGTTTTTAGGTACTTTGGAGTCATTCAGAGCAAAAGAAGAAGAAATGGCGGCTTATGGCATCAATTGGCAACATTGGATATTTGCGGACTCGAAGCTAGCAAGCACACAACTCTCCAAGGCGTTAAGAACAAGCATTATGCAGGAAACTAAATTGTCAGTCTTCCAAGGCTGACAGCCAAATGGTCACTGTGTGTCCCGTATCAAATCATGGGGTGTCAATAGCCATCTCAAGTTATAACCCTCACTAGAAGAGATAAATCGGTTTCTCGATTTTCTTATTCTTCCCCAAATCTCCTCAAGCAGTGACCAAGTCCAACTCCGGAAGGTCATGGGTGCTAATTCAGGGTTCGAGTGGTTCTGGTTATATGGCTCGAGAAAGACAAAGAGTAAGTGGTTCGAATAAAGAGAAAACAGAGATGAGGGAGGAATTTGAAGAATGATTGATATGAACTGGTCCTGAGAAATCAGAGTGGAAGATTGATTGAAGGGTTCAGAAGAAGAATTTGATGATAAGGAAAGATGGGTTTTCTCTAATTTGAGGTAGAAATGATTGTGCTGCTAGTTGAGTGGGTTTCAATGAGAAATCAGGGTTTGAAATGATAAACCAGAGAATACAATGGATGATTGAGTTCTGAGATGGTCCTGAGTTCGAGATTAGAGAGCTGAGAAGGAGATGAATAAGGGTTTGATGTTGATATTGGTTTGCTGGTGGAAATTAGAACCTGAGACGAGAATGGAACTGAATTGGCTCGAATCTCAAATGCGTTTGAAATTGAGCTGTGATCTGAGATGGACATGGTTTTGTAGAAGATGTTGTTGTTAAGCAGGGATTGAGTTGAAATGGCAAGACTGCAGAGATAGAAGTGGTGGAATTGAAAGCTTGTGAGCAGATGAGCACCAATTGGTTGTGGTTGTTAATGTTGCAGTCAATGGGAGATGGACCTGGTGATACAAGGTGGTGCAGAAAAGGGTTTGCTTATGGAGCTCGGTAGAGTCAGATGGGAGATGTTGTTGTCGTTGCTTTCAGGTTGGCAGTGTGCAAGTGTAGCTGCTGGTACTGTTTATGCAGTAATGGGTTTGATTTGGTGGTGCAGTTAAGCTACAGGAATTAGATGTATGCTTAGGTTGCAATTGCAGTGAGCTGAAGCTGCAGAAATGCTGACAGAAATATGAATGGCTACGAAATGCTCAGGTGTTAATAGTGGTTGACATGGAATGTTGGTTGCTGTTACAGGTGATGGGATTGGAAGGTGAAGTTGCTGTCGATTGCATCACTTGTGTCGTGGATTGTCATGGGTTGGCTTGGTCTGAATGCTAGCCAGGGAAGAGCAAAAGTTGATGGGATTTGCGGTTGCTGCAATATGAAGAACGAGATTGGTGCTGTGTGTGTTGGTTTGCTGAGAATGGCTTGAGGCAAAGTTGGAGATTGCGGAACTCGAATGCAGGGAAGTTCTGAGATGGAATCAAAGCAGTGATACAGCTGGTTATGGAGATGAAGCAGAGTGGGACTCAAATGAAGAATGGCTCAAGGCGATATTACTTGGTGCTGTTGGAGTTGTGTTGCAGAGAAGCAGTGGGATTGGAGTTCGTCTTGAGTGACTGTATGCGAAAGATTTCGAGAGATTTTAGAAGAGCAAGAAGCAAGCCATAAGGTGAAGCTGCTTACAGTCAGGATGGTGAACAATGGCAGAAAGTCAGGAACTGAGCCAAGGAGTATCTGCAGTTGCAGGGAGAATCTGGTGCTGTCAAGAAGGTGGGCTATGAACTGGTGTTGTTGGTTGCTGCCAAAGGAAAGTGTATCGCGGTTGTAATTCAAATGGTGGTGTTTGAGGCTTTGAGCTTATGCAGTACAACATGGAGCTGAATGATTTCAATGGATGAATGTTAGGATATTTACAGGGTTGGAATGGCCTGAATTTGGCCGGGAAAACATGGCAGAACAGTCGAAACTCGGTAGGAATCGGTTATGACTGAGTCAATTCAGTGGGTTACCCGAGTTGGCCGAGAGTGACTTGGACCTGTATTGAACGGGTTATAGCTGCTAATGGGCTGGAAGATGGTCAGGCCTTGGTGGAGAAAATGGAACCTGTTCGCACAACAGGAGAAGCTATATAAGTTCTCTAATTCTATCTTATCTCTTCTTCTACTTTTGTTTTAGGGTTTAGAAGCATGAGTTTTCTCTTTATTCTTGTTATGAACTCCATTAACATGAGTAGTTAATCTTATCATTGGTTATGGATTAGTTGGATTTCCAAACATGAGTTTTTGTTCAATAAATTAGTTTTGTCTCCATGCTTTATCGTTTATGATTCACTATTGATATTGTCTTATGATTTGAATACTTATTTGATGGAGTCGCGAATCGGTTGAGTTTGTGTTCATCTCAATTGCTAGATTAGGATTTATTATACGCAAAAGTGATAGATTCCTGATTACAAGTAGCATAATTGTGATTATTACTTGTAGTGATACATCCTAGTAGTCACATGTGAGTCATAACCTTTGTTAAATCGGATTAGTGCTTTTACACGTTCGATTGCTTTGATTGGCATGATTTCATAGAACTTAATGCATCTAGAGAATTAAACTTGATTAGTGCTTTTACACGTTAGATTGTTCTCTTATGTAGAATTCATATTCGCATTTTTTAATGTGTTTGTTGATGACAAGAGGAGATTTATGGGATATTCTTGCGATCAAGGTATCCTAGGGCCTTTGATAAAAGTTGAGATTAAAACATCAATCTAGTTATTGTGTTGAAAACATGTTTGTGATTGAAGGCGAAATCCTTAACCAATATCTTTATATTATTGATTTGCTTGTTTATTTCTTTGTTTGCTTTTATTTTAGTTTATAAAAATTATAAAACCCCCCATTGTTATTATAGGAAACTGAAACAAACGACAACCTAGACCTCTCTGTGGAAACTATCTTTTCTTGCCCTTTCTATATTTATATTTTGAGTAGTAAGAAAGTGTAATTATTTTTGACGCCTACGACAACGATCAACAGTTCAAGTCAAATATCACTAACCTCAAGTGGAAGGATGATGTTGTCATTGTAGCTTCCTAATTCTTCACTTCTTCAAGTCTTCGCAATACTTGTAATGTCTCATATCCTAATACTTTTAAGCTAACCTATACGAAGTTGACTCTAGTACATAATCAAGCGACTCTTAAAATGAGTTTTGATTCACTAAAATATGACAACCCAACTTGACATACCAACGCTTGGTGGGTTCAACCGAGCTATGCTCCCCCTTTGTTAATTTTAGTGACAAAACTCCCAATTTGTCAATTTTAGTGACAAAACTCTTACAATCATATGGATAAACAAATTACAAGAATTCATTACACATACGCTTGATTCCCGAATTCAACAGCACAATAACCTGCATACATTCAATCCTTAAATGTCGTTGTTGACATTATAATAACAAAGCTAATATTCCCCTAAAGGTGAGATAGGTAGATTTTATCAATCTGCATGTCTTTGTTATACCAATTAATATGATAGGCTACTCCCCCTTCGTCTATGCTTTCACTCTTTCGTCAGATAAACGTTTAACCATAATTGTCCTTTTCCTTAGTGATACCAATCAGTATAAAATCAATGCCAGTATCACTTGTTTACTCCATATATTTCTCCCCCTTTTTGTCACAAAATGACAGAGAAACGAAAAAATAAAGGACAAACCGAAAAGAATCTTACAAATCTCAAAATAGACTTGCAAACCTATAGAGTTAAGCACGAGGGTTCCACACACCATTTTTGATAACCAATATCAAAACCGAAACTATAAAGTATTTTTTTTTTATATGTTATCAAGGAAATAATAGCCCGAAGCAATTTTCCCAATTTAGTTTAGCAAACCAAAAATTAACTAAGTAACTTAGTCCCTTTGCTAAACCGATTGTACAAATATACAATCGCTTCATTCGATAAGACCAAAATAAAGATAAATCTATTTTTCTCATCAGGTTCTAATTATCCATATAACTTAGACCTTTAAATTTTAAACAAGACAAGTACTAGGTTAGTTAACTAGCATTTCTTGCTAAGGCATTCGATTAGACTTGAATAACCGAAACCTCCACTTTGATAAGTCTAACTAAGATAACTTAGTTTCTCTTATCCGGAATCGAATTGGACTAAACAATCCATCCTGTAAACCTTTTCTTTCGTTAAGCCATAAATAATTCATACAAACCAAAATAAATCAACTTGCATAATTATTCACCTCAACCGGAAGCAACTGAAACAACATAGACATTATAGCACCACAATTGCACCGAAAATTTGTAAGCCTAAACAATTGATACCACACAATAAAGCAAGATAACAATAGTTTTTCTTAACCGGAACCAATTGAATCACACACATCCATACACACATAATGGAATAAAACATCAATTGTACCGAAATTTAGTCAAGCAAAAGCAAAATATATATGAAATAAAAATCATGCTTTTCTTAAACAGGAAAACAATTAATTAACAAAATTGGTACCTCAAATTTCGCATCCACTTCTCCAATATGTTTGCATCTTCTTCCAGGGAGAATTGATATCGAAATATCATTATGTTGTCATCCTTATGAAAAACAAAAGAATAACAACAACCAACCTTTACCAGAGAAAGGTTGAAGACCGGTTTTTAACTATTGCAAGCAAAAGTTGAAAACCATCGAAACACATATGCTTTTACGCTAAATCAAAACCGATTCAACATATTGTGACTTTTTCACATATTGTTTCTACCAGAACCCCTCATGATCCTTTGATAATGCCTACCAACATGGGCTAGAACTTAATCCCGCTAAATCAAAAAGTCACCCAAACCATAAGGGTTCAAAACATTATGAGATCGAATATCAAGGTAATAAAACCGAAATCAAACATCCCATACAGGCTATGTAAATCAAAAACCATCACAAGAAAAATTATAAATCAAATAATTTTATTCATAACAGTTTTATTCATAATAGACCTAATACAATCATTGAAAGAAATCAAAAATTGATGTTTATTTTCTTTTGCAACTCAGTCCTTCATATCAGAGCTAAATGAAGGTGGATTATTACTTTCAGACTTTAGCTTGTGAATTTCTTCAAGTAGAAAACCTTGTTGCTTGACCAGAATCTCTTGCAAGTGAGAAATTTGCGTGAAGGATTCTACAAGAGCATGTAATTATGTCTTTGATTGAACACAAAAGTGTGTCAATGCTTTAATACACTGATATTTCTTCAGAGTATTCTCTTTTTCCTTCTTGCTAAGCCAATACCCTTTTCTAATTTTACTCTTAATATCAAGAGAAGATCCAGACTTAATCTTAAGTTGATCTTTCTGATCTAGCATCTTGCCAAAAGAAGATGTTGGATCCAGACTCATGGTTCGGACAAGGAATGAAAAAAGAAGGAGAAGGATCTTTTTATAATTTTCATACTTCCAAAAATATAATATTCCTAAAAATACGAATATATCAAATATTTTCAAATACTAGATTTTATTTCCATAATCTAACATAAGTGCCTTGATTTTTATTCTTCCTCACTCAAAATTCGGCACACATGGTGAGGAAAGAATTCTAATACCGATCAAGTGGTATTAGTATGAGATTTTCTCTCATTATGGAAATTTGAACAAAAAGATTGTCCTTGATCTAGTATCGTATGAGAAGTTATCTTCTTGTTACCTCGAACTAGCGAAGTATCTTGAGATTGACTTGGGTTGCCTATGCACTTTTAGCAATTCTGTTTTTGAGACAATTTTTGCATCTTGTCTTATTTTTCCCTTTACCATTAGATGATTTAATAACATCGGAAGACATGTCCATTTTTAAAATGGGTAAATCACTAATGGAGGAGGAAGAAATAAGATTGACAACTAATGCAATATTAGTTGTTTCCTCTTCTTCAGAATCGTATGAATCATAGGTCTCATCTAGAGTTACAGCCAACGCCTTGCTTCCAGTGTATTTCTTAAGATTGGGACAGTCTTTAGCAATATGACCAAACCCTTTACACTTAAAGCATTGCGGCTGATATTCATCATCTTCTTCATGATCCTTTTTTACAGGAACTCGATCACGTGGACGAGAAGATCGATGAGTACCCTTTATGAATCTCTTATTTCTTTTCTTCAAGAGATCTCAAAACTGTCTGGTAGTCAATGATAATGATTGTTCAATTTCATCATCAGAATTTTCTGCAATCTGTTCATCTGAATCATCCATCTGTCTATTCCTCTCCGTTGGAGCTTTCGGAATTTTTGCAGCTTTAAAAGCAATTCCTTTATTTTGAATAGACTGTGATTCATGATCAAAGATATTTAACTTTCCAATGAGTGTGCTTCGTGAGAGAGTTGAGAGATCATTTGCTTCTACGATTGCATGCTTCTTAGAATCGTATCTTGGTGGCAACGATCTGAGAATTTTGCACACTATATATTTTTCAGAGATATTCTTTCCAAGAGAGAAAGAGACATTCATTATCTCATAGAGTTTAAGATGAAACTCTTCAAAAGTGTCGTTGTCATCCATTCGAAGGTTTTCCCAATCGGACGTAAGAGTATGAAGTCTAGCTTCTTTCTCTGAAGTGTTTCCTTCGAATACGATCTGAAGATTATCCCAAGCTTCTTTCGAAGTTTGACATGTTGATACATGATGTTGTAGATCACGACTTACAGCATGTATTATAGCATTCAAACCATCTGAATTCTGCTTTGCAAGCGCCTTTTCTTCGTTTGAAAAATCTACATATAAACTCAGTTTCTGAATTTTCTAACTTTGGACGAATGTAACCATCGACGACTAATAGCCAAGTATTAAAGTCTCGTGATTGAAGAAATGATCTCATAGCAGATTTCTACCATAGATAGTTTGTTCCGTTAAATCTTGGCGGTAAGTTAATTGAAGTCGATTCATGAGAACTCGAGTTCATTCTTATAGGTTGGATCGCACCAAACATAGATTGTTAGATCTTTTCGTGTTTGCCTGCTCTGATACCAATTCAAAAGGCGAGGGTACCCAAATATACCTCAAGCTAAAACTTTTTCTACCTAAAAGTTCTTTCTCCGAAAGTGACTGTCTATGGACTGAGTTGAGACAATGCAACTAATAGGTTCACACTTCGTGTGATCGTCTATGGATACGAGATCGAGACAATACAACAATGAAGTATGTATATTTGATAAAAAGGTTCGGACTTAACCAAACACAGTAGGATTTCTTATCAAGTAAATAGGAATTAACGTTTGTGTAATTTACTTTAATTGTAATAAAACAATTATAATGCGGAAATATAAAGTAAATAACACAGCAAGATTCGCAAATGCAGAAAAACCCCGGGACCTTGTCCAGAATTGAATACTCTTAGGATTAAGCCGCTACACAAAATTAAACCAACTTCGTATAGTTGAGACCAAGAAACTAAACCTATAGTTCACCTAGTTTCGTATGTATTCCCACGCCTCCAACTTATGAATAAGTCACATACTTGGAACAATTCCTTTGGTTCGTATTCCAAACAGTAAAGGAACAACAAATCTGTTTGGTATCAACTCTCTTCAACCAAGTGATGTGAGTTCGACAAAGGCTCTTCTGTTTATTTCAAATAAACTCCTTCGCCAGGTTTTTAGATCTATCTTATGTTCAACTACCAAAGTTAATTGTTAAGATTTTTCAATCAATACTTTTAATCACAAAGAATTGTATTGATGTCGATCTACACAACTAATCAATCCAATCTACCACAAGGATAAACCGATTATAGTTGGATCCTCTTATACCGAAACAAGTATTGTGCACACCAAAGATTATGAACCCCAAATCAGAAATCTGCAATATCTTCTTTGTCTTCAAATCTTCTTAGATCTTCAATAAACACCTGCACACGACAACTTGAATCTCTTGTGATCAATCACGCACAAAACGGAGTCTATTAACAATGGATTATCACAAGATCGTCTTTAGCACTGACAACAGTCTAAAGATCCCTGTCGAAACTTTGATCTAGTTTGATTAAATCTTATATCAGAAGAGAAGATTCTCAAGCATAAACAAACTAGGTGCAATCAAAGTTCAACCATCGTTAGTCAATCAAATCAATCGAATACACAAGATAAACCGCAATTATCTAGTTTCCCACCAACGGTACTAATAGAGCTTCTCAATCCCGAAGAATACTTTAAACTGAGCGGTCGTAAGAGATTTCTCCTAATTAGGTTACTCTCCTCTCCGAATAAGCGGCTACACCAGTAACAACACAACCGAGGAAGTTTGCTGTCACGAAGGATTAGTTTACTAGCATTGCAAACTTCAAGTATTTATAGACAAAGAAGTTTGGACACCAAGGAATTTTTAAAACATAAAATATTCTCAAGATATGCAATATAATTCCAAATTCGGTTTCCATAATTCCTGGAAATACTCTGTCCAAAATCTTGACCGAAAATCTGTTTGGAAAATCTTTAACTAGTAAATGCACATTACTAATTCTTATTTTTCCTAAAATAAAATTAACAACCTTAAATAAAAGATTCTTAACTTATTTATAATTCGATCCTGGGATTTTTTTCCTTTAGCTATTAAGGAATAACTTTGAACAATAAAAGATAAATATTATTGTGCGTGTTCAAAGTATGTCGACATCCTTACTTTGTAAGTCCTCTTTCATACTTACAACCTTGAAACCGATTTGCCACACTACCAAACAAGTTTAGAATTGGTTCATCTGACTTTCAAGAACTATGTGATTGATCAAGGACACTCAATCACAAAACATGGGTTTAACGGTTCTACAAAAACAAGTTTCGGTTCTACCTCCATGTGAGTACTGTGCATAGTGACACTAGCTTTCCAAAATTCGGTTGACTAGGTACTAGGATCGGTTCCCCACATATATATGTTATCTAAATTATATGTGTTGCACATGTCCATAGGATCGGTTCCCCTTTCTGCTACAAACTTATTGCACCTCGTACAAAAATCAATTCCCCTTTGTGATGTGTTGCACCTCTTACTAAGATCGGTTCTCCTTTACCCAGATTCGGTCATACACAATCACAAACTCGATCATACCATATCAGGTGATTACTTAAGATCGGTTTCACTAATAAAAGTCATACCAATACATAAGTCAGACCTTTTTGAATAATTTTTCCAAGAACACAAACAAGTCATGAGCGGTTATACTAAATCACACATATTGGTTGTTCACAAGATATGCAATGAATAACAATCCCAATAACGACTAGCGATTTCCTTTTCGATTCATAAACAAGTTTATGAACTTACTTCCTTAAAACACATGTAAAACATTATTTCCTAGGATGAAATCCTCACCTCATACCCATACATAATCACAATATCATTTAAACGATTATGTCGATGTCTTATCTACAAAGTTTAATGGTTAAGCAATAAACTTCATATTGTATTCCTTAATACTATGTCTATCTAGAGTGTTCATGCTTCGAAGTTTTGTTTTCAATATGCACGAATTGAAAAATATGTTAGGGAATGAAACAGTTCAAGTCAAATATCACTAACCTCAAGTGGAAGGATGATGTTGTCGTTGTAGCTTCTTACTTCTTCACTTCTTCAAATCTTCGAAATACTTGTAATGTCTCATATCCTAATACTTTCAAGCTTACCTATACGAAGTTGACCCTAGTACATAATCAAGCGACTCTTAAAATGAGTTTTGATTCACTAAAATATGACAACCAAACTTGGCATACCAACGCTTGGTGGGTTCAACCGAGCTATGCTCTAACAGAGACGTCTTAGCTTCTTCAAAAATGAAGGCAATACTACTATCTTGATAAGAAGTATCAGGAATTGAGCACTGAATCAATTCATGCTTTGAGGTGATATACTCAGATGACTGAGATTTAAACTCCCATTTAAATCGTTTAGTTTGTTTCGACTAATTTGATTACACGGAGGAGGAACATTGCTCTCACTGATTAACAAATCAATATTAACCTCAACATAAATATTATTCATAGTAACATGATTTAGCCTGTCAAGAGATTTTTATTCATTCTGGAGATACAGATCAACATCAGAAGGCTTTCAAGTTTCTTTTCAATTCCTGAAAAACTTCAACGGATTTTAAACCTGGTGGAGGTTTAGATAGAATTTCTTCTACAGATTTAATTAAATCAGACATGGAAAAGAATTCTGGAATCCCTGGATCTGGTGGTGCATTTATTGAGATAGCACTTCTGTCCATAGAGTCAGATCGCTACAAACACAGACTTATAAGGTCTTAAACATGTTTTCCATCTCTGATACCAATTGAAAAAGCGGGGGTCTAACAACCTCACCCAATATTTCTCTTAGCAATATGTATGAACTAACTTCAATATACTTTTAAGAGAATCAACTAGACAGTCAGAATCAATCTTAATAAAAAGTATATCAAAGAGTTATATCTGAATTTCTCGATTCAATACTTACTCAAGCAAATAGAAATCTGCGAGCCTAATTGAATACAAGAGAAATTAACTTGAAAGGTACCAAAGACCAGTGTTCAAGGATGAATCAATTTCAATCAATAACCAAAGGTTGGATTTACCAATTGATCGATTCAACGCACAACCTGTGATATTTCAATTATATAACAAAATATAATGCGGAAAATAAATAACACAGACACCAGAAGTTTTGTTAACGAGGAAACCGCAAATGCAGAAAAACCCCCGGGACCTAGTCCAGATTGAACACACATTGTATTAAGCGGCTGCAGACACTAGCCTATTACAAACTAACTTCGGTCTGGACTGTAGTTGAACCCCAATCAATCTCACACTGATCCAAGGTACGGTTGCGCTCCTTACGTCTCTAAGCCCAGCAGGATACTACGCACTTGATTCCCTTAGATGATCTCACCCAAAACTAAGAGTTGCTATGACCCAAAGTCGAAGACTTTAATAAAAAAATCTGTATCGCACAGAAAAATCTACAAGAATAGATAAATCTGTCTCCTATAGAAATACCTACGAGTTTTGTTCCGTCTTTTGATAAATCAAGGTTAACAGGAACCAGTTGATATACCGGACTTATATTCTCGAAGAACAACCTAGAAATATCAATCACCTCACAATAATCTTAATCGACTAGCGAAACAAGATATTGTGGAATCACAAACGATGAGACGAAGATGTTTGTGAACACTTTTCTATCTTGCGTATCGGAGAAATTAATCTCAAGCTAATCTTACGATTGCACTCAAATACGATAGAAACAACAAGATCAGATCAAGCAAATACAGAGAAAATAATTGGGTCTGGCTTCACAATCCCAATGAAGTCTTAAAGTCATTAACATATAGGGTCTCGATAGAAACCTAAGGTTAAAGTAAAATCGACTCTAGCTTAAACAACTAGTATCACACAGGAGGTGTGGGGATTAGGTTTCCCAGTTGCTAGAGTTCTCCTTTATATAGTCTCCAAATCAGGGTTTGCAATCTAAGTCGCCTTGGTAACAAAGCATTCAATATTCACCGTTAGATGAAAACCTGATTAGATTCAAGCTAATATCTTTCAACCATTAGATCGAACTTAGCTTGTTATACATAAATGAAATGCACGTTCATTTAGGTTTGTGTAACCATACCTAAACGTGTACACCTAGTTTGTTCAACAGTAGTTAACCAATGGTTAGCCATATGAGAACTTTCATATCAACCTTATTCATCTTCACCATAACTAGTTCAAATGACTCAAAATAACTAGTTAGAGAGTTGTTCAATTGCTTATATCTCATAGAAGTATATAAGACACAATCGGAGCAAAAACGGTTTTGATTCACTCGAATCGATTCATGAACATTATAGCCACGGTTTGCAAATATGCATTCCTTAGTTTATATATGTCTTAGTTCATGAATAAACCGTTTTAGAAAATAACCCACTCAAGTATGCATACCGGTACGCACACTTAAGTACCCGGATTGAGTTTGTTTTCAGTTCACAAGCTCCAGCAGAAATTCACGGGATGTGAACTTCCGGCAGTACGCATACGGGTACGCGGACTTAGTTTCCGGCCATCCTCAACCAGTAAAGTACACATACTTTAGTTCAAGGATTTTGGACTTACACAAGTATAAGTTCACATACAATGTTTATATCCATTCAAGGTTATCTATTCTAAACTCTCATTTCAATCATTGAAACATTCTTAGAGGATGTTAAATAGAGGTTATTCACATACTAATTTTCATCAAAGCAATTTTCAAGATATTGAAATAATCAACATGACTTTCATCACTTGTAAGATGAACTTGGCCAAAGCGAAAGCTTACCAACACATATTTCGAGAAATAGATAAGCGAGATATACTCGGCTCGAAATAGCAAATGTGTATAATCGAAGTCTATATAGCGATACGACTTTTGTCTCAAGATAGGAGATAGAGTAGATAGACTTTTGAGTGATAGATAAGTTCAAGTCTCCACATACCTTTTAGTCGATGAAAACCCACCAGTTCCTTGAGTAGTTGTTCGTCTTTGCATGATGAACGTCGTGGAGTCTAGAGCTCAGCTACACTTTCTATCCTAGTCCGAGACTTAGCTATAAGTATAATATAAATCAATACTTATAGTTTTGGCAACTAAACTTGACAAACAAGCTTGAGATAGCAACGCTTGCGATTTCGACCGAGCAGTGCTCTAACAAATGCGTCATCGTAATCGACATGTTTCTTGTATTGAACTCCACAACAATCATCTTAGTGAAGAATCTGTTATTAGTGATAGAAACAATATATGCTAATTGAATTATCCAATAGAGATTTTGTTGCTCAAATGAAAAATTCAAGATCTTATGGATGAGGTTGTGGAGGTAGGTATGCTAGTTATACTACTTCTTTTGGCAGAGTTGGTGGTTGTAAGACTAATTTTTAATTTGGTAGAGGATATTTTTCTTCTTCAATGTATGGAAGAGGTTTTGGTGTTGGCCAATCATCAACCTCTTTCCCTATAGTTACCAAACCACCACCAGGTTTGCAACCTGCTCTATCATCTCTTATTTGTCAAGTATGTGGAAAGTCTGGTCATGGAGCACTAGAATGCAGAAATAGGTTGAATGTTTCTTATCAAAATTTTCATACACCATAACATTTGAGTGCTATGTTGGATTCTATTAATATCATGGGGGAAAATCCATGGTATGCTGATACTGGTACCAATAATCACGTTACTACTGATGAGTATGAATTACAAGTTACATCTGCTTATGAGGGGAATGAAGAAATACATGCAGGTAATGGTAAAGGTATGATTACCACTCTTACTGGTTTTTCTTTGAAATCATCTTAATTCATACTTTTAACCTTGCAAACATTCTTCTAGTTCCTAACGCTTCTCAAAACTTACTTTTTGTGCACAAGTTTACTTTAGATAACCATTATTCAATAGCTTTTAATTCTTATGGTTTTGTTTTGAAGGATTTTGTTCATTGGGAAGACAATTTTACAAGGCCCACATCATAATGGTCTATATCAACTTCATTTTATCCGCCATTCATCCACCAATACTACTCTCTCCGGTATAACCAGAATAATCTGTTCAGATGTTTGGCATACGAGACTTGAGCATCCATCTTTTCAAACTATGAAACTCGTTTGCAGTTCATTATAATTACCCAATGTAATAAAAACTCATATTTTCTGTAGTGATTTTCAACTAGGCAGGAGTCATAAATTACCTTTTATTTTGTCTATGTTCGAATCCATTAGATCTCTTGCATCTTGATCTATGGGTTACCTATCCTGTAACATCCATTATTTGATACAAATATTATGTCAATATAGTGGATGATTACTTCAATTTTTTCCGGTTATTTCCTTTGTTTGAGAAATCCGACTTTAAGAAAATATTTTTCAATTTTAAATCTCAAGTTAAAAACCAAATACAGTCAAAAATAGTAGTTATAAGGACTGATGGTGGTGGTGAATTTTTAAACAAGGAATTGTCTTAATTCTTATCTTATAGCGTGGTATTCTTAATAAGATTTCTTGTCCTCATACACCTGATCAGAATGGTGTATCTAAGTCAAAGCATAGATACCTTGTTCATGTTGGTGGAACTTATCTTCTTTAGTCAAGTATTTCAGCTTTTTGCTGGGTAGAAGCTTTTACAACTGTTAATTACACTATTAACAGATTGTCAACTAGCTCACTAAGATTCAAGATTCAAGTCTCAATATGAAATATTTTTTCATAGAGCTCCCGATTATCATTTCTTATGATCTTTTAGTTGTTCGTGCTTTTCTTGGTTGAAACCTTATTCTTCTCACAAACAAGATCCTAGAAGTATTTTTTGTATTTTTATTGGCTACAAAAATATTCGTAAAGTCTATGGTGCTTGGATATAGCTACTGGCGGGATTTATGTTTCTACACATACGGTATTTCAAGAATCGGTATTTTCTCTCAAAAAGACTCGACCATCTCCTATTGTTTCTTCTTGTTCTTCTCACTTTATTCTTGCTTCTATATTTGATATTTTCATTATTGCACCTCATACTTCTTCTAAGATTTCCAGTCATGTTGTTGTAATTTATGATGTTTTACTTACTATTCTTTCTGCTACCCCATAAACACTACCAACAGAAGTATCTTCTATTGTTATTCAACTTGATACAAGTATAATTCATGATAATATTTCTCACGGTACATCTACCACTGAAACATCTACACCTATTGTCGCATTTGACACTGAAAATTTACATCCCATGACTATAAAGGCTAAAGTAGGTCTCTTCAAACCGAAAGTGAATTCCATAATGCACTAATTATCTGCATCCTTCAGGATCTTCAACAATTACAGTTCCTTGCATGTGTTATTCAAGCTCCGAAATGTCCTAAACGGAGACATTCTTAGGTACAAGAGTACAGTGCTTTAAAAACTGGAGGCGCTTGGTCCAAAGTTTCACCTCATCCTTCTCAGATTATAGTTGGTTTTAAATGCGTCTTCAGGATTAAAAAAAAATCCAGATGGGTCTCTTAACAAGAATAAATCCAGGCTTGTAGGTAATATATTTCATCAACAAGAGGGATTTGATTATTCTAAGACATTTAGTTTTGAAGCTAAACCAACTACTATCAAGTTCATTTTTGCTTTAGCTGTCAACTTCAACTGGTCTATCTCTCAACTAGATGTAAGCAATGTATTTCTTCATGGTGATTTGGCAGAAGAAATATACATGGTGAAACCTCCAGGTTTTGTTGATCCAGACCATCCAAATTATGTTTGCAGACTTCATAAATCTCTTTATGGTCTGAAACAAACTCCAAGAGCATGGTACAAAGCATTATTTAATGTCTTATTGTCATTTGATTTTAAGCTCTCCCCTACAGGTTCATCTTTGTTTGTACATAAGTGTGGTTCTAGGATTACTATTATTCTCATCTATGTGGATGATATTCTTATTACTGGTAACTCAGAGTATTATTAATCTTATTTCCAAACTTCAGGAGCATTTTCATCTTAAGAATTTAGGTGACATTCATTACTTCTTAGGTTTGGAGGCAAAAAGGAATGAGAATGACCTCTTCTTATCCCAAACTAAATTTTTTATTGATTTGTTGGATAAATTTGATATTGGTGGAGGAAAGCCTTTCCACTCTGCAGTTCATGTTAGTTGTAAGATTGTTGCTTCTTCTGGTTCTTTCTTGTCATCAGATCATACTGAGTACATGTCTCTTGTTGGTGGTCTTCAATACCTGATTTAGACCAGGCCTGAATAAATTATGCATTTAATTAGGTATGCCAGTATATGCAGAATCCTACTATACATCATCTTATTGCAGCTAAAAAAATATTGAGACATGTCAAAGGTACACCGGATCACAAGTTATTCCGCAAGGGTTTAACAGCAGTTCATGGGTTCAGTGATGCTGGTTTGTGCTGGTGATCCAGACTCAAGAAGGAGTGTTTGGAGGCTATTATATGTTTTCTTGGTCTAACCCTATTTCATGGTCTAGTAAAAGACTATGTACAGTTGGAAGGTCTTCTACTGAAGATAAATTTCGCAGCTTAGCCAACTCTGCAGCTGAGGTCATTTGGGTTTGTAAGCTTCTGAAGAATCTTCATGTTCGTCTTCCAATTGCACCATCTCTTCTTTGTGACAATCTTAGTGCAATTTCATACTCCTCCAATCCAGTTTTTCATTCATGATGAACCATTTGGCAGTTGACTATCACTTTGTGCCTGAACTGGTTCAAGCTAATGAGCTGAAGATATCCTACATATCTATTATTGATCAAGCAGCTGACATATTCACCAAAGGTTTGTCAGGACCACAATTTTCTATGCTCGGAGGTAAATTGAGAGTGCTTCCTAAGTATGCTCTGCTCAATTTGAGGGGGAATAATAATAGTAAATCATTGTTACACTCTCTTTATATCATATGTCACTGTCTTGATTAGTTGTATTGTATTACAGGTGTAACTATTATATGGTCTTGTGTACAAATGTAGGATTGGTTTCACCGCCTCACTTTCTGTCTGATATTAATGTTTTGAGTCATTTATTTTTATAATTAATTGTTAAGACAGACAATAATTTTCCACTGTAGTTTTACAATTGTACATTAATTAATGGGGATTTTGATAATATACACCCATTCTATAATGCATTTACAAAAATACAACTGTTTGTTCTAATATTACTAAAATACACCTGATTTGATAATTTCGTCAGTTTTTTGAATAAAATGGCTAATGTTGTTATGTGTACAGCTGTCAGCACATCAAAAAGTCTGAAAAACCCCTAACTGTACCAACTCGGGTTGAGTTCAACTGAGAGAATCACCAAGTCGACTCAGAAAACCGTGCATGTGCACGTCACATGACCTGCAATTATAATTGTGACTTTCCCATCAATGGTTTTAAGCTTCTCTGTTAGAGCATTGCTCGGTTGAGCCCACCAAGCGTTGATATGTCAAGTTTGGTTATCATATTTTAGTACCAAAACTCAATTAGAGTCGCTTGATTAAAATTACAAGAGTCAACTTCGTTTAGGTTAGTCTAGAAAGTCTAGGAATGTTGAGACATACAAGTATTACTTTAAAGACCTGAAGAACGTGACGACGTATCCACTACAACGAAGACATCATCCTTCCACTTGAGGTTAGTGATACCTTGACTTGTTTCCATTCATATTTTTTCTTTTAAGTCGTTTAAGATTGAAAACATAACATGCGAAGTTATATATATATGATAGTATAGTATTAGACTTGTCATATTATTATGATCAAAGTGTCAAGGAAGTATATTGAACTACGAAGTATAACGTTTATCTTTTGAACTTCGTAAAATCTATGTAAATTGTTACTTGATTGTGTATTGGATATAGGTGTGATTTCATCCTAGGAAACCATGTTTTATTACATTTCTTTAAAGGAAGTACATATACGAACTTGTATCGTAATCGAAAAGAAATCAATAAGTGTTTTGGTTCGGTTTTCTATGAATATATATTTGATGACCAATTCAAACCTAAGGTATAACCGATCTTAATTTATGTTGATAATCAAGGTAGAACCGATCTCTGCCTACTTTGGAATACATAGTAGAACCGATCCTATCTTTTGTTGGAATCATGGTACAACCTATATTGGGAGTCTTGGTAGAAACAATCCTAGATATTTTTAAGAATCATGGTAGAACCAATCCCTACATATATTGGAGACTTGGTAGAACCGGTCCCAAGGGAAAAACTGACTTTCAACATTTACATATCATTTTACGATTTTGTGTGAGTTTGGAATTAGGGTTTGCTAAATAGAAAAGTTTTGGATGTCGATATAATTTGAATATGTACACAATTCTTACCTTTGATTGTTCAAAGATATTCCTTGATACTCAAGGTGATCCCAAACCAAAATATTGAGAATCTTTTAATTAAGAATTTGAATTATCTGTTTTTGATTTTCTAGCAATCAAAACATATCTCTAAAAAACTATATCAGTTAAGTGATTAACTACTATTAGATATTTTCTAAAGAGAGATTTTGGAATTACATGTTGGATATTAGTTGGAAATATGAAAACCTAAATTACGTACTTTATTGCATATCTTGAGAATCTTTTGGTTTTGGAACTTCCTTGTAGTCCAAACAACCTTGGCCTATAAATAAAGAAGTTTTTACTTCTTAAAAACTATCCTCAGCCATGCTAACTTCATTGTTTCCTACGATGCCGACTACTAGTATTACTTGTAATATTATATCGGAGAGGAAAGTAACCTAATTAGGCGAAATCTCTTACGTCCCCTCATTTAAAGACTTCTTTGGGATCAAGAAGCTCTAGCAAATACCGTTGGTGGGAACCAAGACTTTGGATTCCACTACGACTCATGATTGATTGATAAAGATTTCAAAACTCTAATCAACTTTTAAGTCCTCTTTTTATCTTAACTCACTAAAAATCAGACAGATTCTCAAATATTACTTGTAAACCTTAAGCATAGATTATAAATAGATTTAACAAAGCATAACCTATCAAATTGAATGACAAATAATTAGGAAAATCACGCAAACAGTTTGAAACTCTGCAAAAGTAGTGATTAAGTGAATTATGTAATAAAACTAGAGAAAATAAAATAGTGATCCATCAATCATGTGTAAGTAGCTTCATCCGTTGCCTTGGTTAAGAGGTAATTAGCTCATCTTGTTGGAAACACGCTCAAAATATGAATTCATTGCTCAAAAGGTGTTTACAAAGGTGAAAAGCATCAAAAAAGAATAAAACAGCAGTCACATAAAGCCTTTTGCAACTGAACAAAAAACAATAGTTCTCTTATGTGGTTGGATATAAGACTGCTTTCTGCGACTGACTCTATCATCCCAATGTTCTTCCTTGCAGCAACATGAACTTTTTCTTTCTCGCTCTGCAGTGTTCTAAACTTCACCCAACTACTCGATAACCTCCCCCAAACTCTCGATAACCCTTCTGGCTTCACCCATGTTCTATTTATACACACAGAAACCCTCTTGGACAAGAAATCTCGATGAAATCTTCTCTTTTCTTTCTCCGGAGGCCACAAGATTTCTTTCCTTCTCTGTATTTTCTACGCGTCTGTGGGTGGCTTCAAAATATCTCTATGATATAAACAAATCCAGCAGAGGATATTTTAACCTCATCTTTACACCCTACTTCCACAAATAAAATCAAATATACCCGAGAAAATTTTACCTCCCTGTTTTCTTCCACGCATGTAAAAATCCTTCCATTTTCGATTCAAAGACCTTTACCAAGCCTTATTACCCTTAACGGGCCCATAACAAACCAAATACACGAAAAGGTTGCTAAAATCTCATCTGAAATCATCCCTGAAAATATATAGGTTACCGGAACTTCAAACTCCATGTTTTTCTCTAATCTCGAGTCTTAGCCAAATTTGATCCTTTCGTTGATTGAATCTCTTCAGAAATCCCCCAAAAATCCAACCCTAATCTGTTCCGTGAAAACAAGTTTTCCCGCCAATTTTGAAATTCAAAATGCAGAAGATGACCTCCCCCTATGATGTGTTGCTCTCCCTTTAGCAACTGGGGAGGAAATAGTAATTTTGGGGTGCCATAGTAATCTTCATGAGTATCTTTATGAATTCTTCTGGGTGCCTTTATCGCGTCCTCCGGGTGCTTTTAGTGATTCATCTCGAGGGTCCAAATACCACTTTTCGAGCCAAATTCTCCGCAAAAGCTTATTTCTTCAAAAACACCTACAAAAAAACATAAAATAATCAAATAAATACAAAATAGAGCACTAACAATACACATAATTGAGAACAAAATAGACACATAAATGCGTCTATCAAATACCCCCGAACTTATTATTTGCTAGTCCTCGAGCAAATCAAATCTACAAAATAAAATCCTAACTCACTGTCGCAGGCATCGCGATTGCACTTAGCATGTGCAACAAGCCCTTAAATCCCTAGGTGGCCTTAGTGGTCGAGTTATAGTCTCGGGAGGGATTACCAGAGATATACCCACAAAACCTTTACTCCAGACCCTGGATACCTACGCAAAACCTTGGAATAGCACTAAAGAATCTCCTTGGTTGACATACTTATTGACTACAGGATAAAGTACCCTGATGCGAAATTCCAATTGTTGTACACGAGTTTGCACTCAAGCATACTAAAATTCATATATAAGTGACAGAGCTCTACTTAGATAGTCGCACTATGGACATCAATATCCGGAGTCCACAAATCACATGGTTAGATTAAGAGATGGATATAGAGAAAAACATAGAAGGTTTTGATGTTGACTAGGTGAACGGTGTTTCTCATATCTGTCTGAAGGCCACTGCCAAAATGAACCTATCCTAATGGACTGAGATACTAGTGTGACTAATATCAACACAACTGGCATATACAAGGGAACCAGTGGTCGAAAATCCAAACTCTAGGTCAACACAACTGGCATATACAAGGGTACCAGTAGTCGACTTTATTGAATTTATTCTGGTTGGTCTGGTAGTCTGGTCTCAATTTCTTTTTTTTTGTCTTCTTTTTTTTTTCTTTCATTTTTTCATCTATGGAGGTTAGCCACTCTACCTATTAGATATGGAGGCCTTGGTTTATACACTGGTAAGGAGGCGTCGCAATATGACTTTCTAGCATCACGTGTGCAATCATGGGGTTTACAAGATCACATATTAAGAGGGGGAGGAGTGGTGGAAATGGATGACAATTTTTCTAAGGCCTTGAGGACACTATAAGCAACTCTTCCTGATTATGACTTTAGTAACTTCAACAATATGGACACCGCCCCCCTTAAAGCACAAAGAAACTTGGTGAGTGCTCTTTTTGGTAAAGTGGTTAAAGACATGGATACAGTTTATGAGTTATCAGACAGACAGAAAGCGGTTTTTGGTTGCCTGCAAGCAGCGCATGCCCAGGACTTCCTTCTTGCTATTTCGATTGAAGGCCTCGGTCAGAAGATGTCACCCGTGGAGTACCGGTGTATTCTTAAGAACAGGTTAATGATCCCCTTATACCCCTCAGATTCACGTTGCCCTGCTTGTTTCACGGGTTGCTTAGACGCATATGGTGAACATGCAGTTCATTGTAAAGTGGATCCTGGTTTTAAATATAGACATGATCATGTGAGAGATATGCATTATGATATATTATGGAGAGATGGTATTTCAGCAAAGAAAGAAGCGGCTGTCAACTTTTTGACAAACCCCCTTGAAGGGAGATCAACACTCAGGCCAGCGGACGTTCTTATTTTTGGATGGGAGAATGGCAAACACGTATGTGTTGACCTCACTAGGGTTTCTCCTTTAGTTGGAATTGGACATGGTGCCTTTACAGTTGTCCAGGCAGCACTGAGGGCTGCCTCAGGTAAGATAGTGAAGCATGAGAAAGCGTGCATTGACAATGGACATTCTTTTATCCCCTTTGCTTTTGATACTTTTGGTTTTTTTGGCTCCAGAGGCGGTAGGACTTCTTAAGAGAGTCCAGAAAGTCATGCACAGTAATGTCATGACCCCCGGTTCGAGAGAGTTTGTTTTTAACAGGATAGGTTTTGCAATTCAAAAAGGGCTTGCGGCGCAGCTTGTTGCTCGCTTGCCTTCTATGTGAGTTTTTATTTCATAAATTGTAATTTTATGTGGCCTTTTGGTTTTCAAATAAGGAAATTTTTTTGCTTTGTTAAAAATAAAAATTAAAAACTTTATTTAAAAAAAAAAAATTCATAACAATTTTTTTTCTTCATTTTTTCATTTTTTTTGGTATATCAATCACTCTATTTCATCCTAGCAGTGGTAACAACTTGATTCGTGAGAACCACCTAATCACTTAGATAAACATATTTTAAAAAGAAAACAATATAAAAACAAAACTGAAAAGGACTCAACGAGATATGGCGAAACTACCATGTTATGTTAGGGTACCGACCCTAAACTCGTCATAAGCCCATGGGTAGAACTCAACTTGAAAACCGATTAAAAAAAGGAAACTGGTTGACTAGAAGAGGGAACTCATTGACTTATAAACTACCAATTAAGCCCCATATAACCAATGTGGGACTAGGATCCCAACATCCCACCACGCTTCCAGACCAAACGTCCTTGTTGGCCCACTCTATCGACACTGACCCGAAGGTATCCCTTTATATTATGGAGGCTTCACTCCCTTATCAGTATTCAATGCGGGTGACAACTACGCCCATACATAGGTGCCCCAACACTTTAATATAGCCTATAGGTCACCCCTTCCGTGGAGCGGGCATGGATCGTGGTGGTTGGCTCTGATACCAAATGTTAGCGTACCGACCCTAAACTCGTCATAATCCCATGGGTAGAACTCAACTCGAAAACCGGTTAAAAAAGAAGAAAACCGGTTGACCAGAAGATGGAATTCATTGACTTATAAACTACCAATTAAGCCCCATCTAACCAATGTGGGACTAGGATCCCAACATGTTATTTATAACTCCTGAGCTTTGTGCTTTTATAAATAGACTCTTTAGATGTTTCCATCTAATCAGATTGGTTCCTTAACTCCTACAACCAAGATGCTTCCATCCACTTAGATTGGTTAGTGTTATCCTTAATAGGCATAAATTTCTAGGCTCTGGAGTTTATTTATTGCAACTAAAAAGTTTCTCCCATACCTCCAAACTTAAATCTAACATTGTCCTCAATGTTCTAAAGATAAAATTTAAAACATGAACAAGGAGAAACTATTACCATTTGAAGCAAAAGAGTTAAGGAAAGATATTACCATGTTGCATGAGCATGGGTTACCTCCCAAGAAGTGCTAAGTTTAAATTCTTTATCCAGACGTCATATATACCACAAAATGGCTAATTACCTTTGCAAATCATATATCAATAGTCGAAACAACTGTGGATCAACAAAACCAAATAAGACTGCCACAATTATGAGACAACTGCACCAGATTAGAAAAATGAACAGACATACAACCTGATCTAAAATTTCTTGCAAGACAACTGGGTTTTTCTGCGGTGCCCACTTGGGCTTCATATGAGTTTCTTGAGAATTATATTCATTCGAACAACGGGTCTCTAATGGACGGATTTCCTCCTGGATAGTATTAGGAGGATCAGGTTGCATAGTCGGAAGAGACTCAGGTAATAATTCAAGAACACTAGGATCGAGTCCCAAGTTAGGGAGTTCTAATGGGGATACTTGACCATCACTACCCCCAAACTTAGAATTTTGGGTGTCTCTAGATAGACTAGTCACAATATTCCTAATTTCTAAACCATCAGATTCTTGAAAAAGGTCAATTGCTTTCTCTAAGTTGTAATCAGGTGGTTCATCCTCTAAATGCATTTGAGGCATACAAGTTGTAGGAATTATATGTTTCATTTCCTTATTTTCTTGAAGCATGATTTCTGGCCTACTCTCCTGATCGGAAGCTATAATCACAGGGAAAAATGCATATTTAGGGTCCAACTTAGGAGTCTTTTCTAAACAAGGGATTAAGGTAGACTCAAAATATAGTAATGGTTCGAACCTAGCTTTCCATTTATCAATATCTAACACAGTAATAGAATCCAACAAAGCATTCACTTGTTCAATGTTTCTATCTTCGTCGAAATCCATGCTAAAGTGGGATAGACAACTCTCTAATGGATCTTCTGATATGATGTTTGGTAATGACTCCTGAATTAAGGTTCCTATCATGTTCACCTCTTCAATGCACGTGTCATCTACATCAGAATGTATCTTATTGACATTAAAAATATTCAACTCAATAGTAATATTACCAAAAGATAGATTCGTAATACCATTTCGGCAGTTTATGATCGCATTAGACGTAGCTAAAATGGGCGACCTAAAATCACAGGTATCTGGTTCTTTGGGTCAGGGACATGTTGGGTATTTAAGACCACGAAATCCACATGATAAATAAACTTGTCGACCTCAATAAGAACATATTCTATCACACCACGAGGAATTTTAATAGACATATCAGCCAACTGCAGTGTTATCTTGGTAGGTTTCAATTCACCAAATCCTTGTTGTAAGCACACATGGTACGGAAGTAAGTTTACACTAGCTCCTATGTCCAGTAAATCTTTTTCTACCCGATCTTTTCCTATCGTGCAAGCAATGGTAGGTGCACCTGGGTCTTTATACTTAGGAGTTGTGGGGTTCTGAATGATCGAACTTACATGACTAGCTAAAAAGGCTTTTTTAGGGACACTAAGCTTTCGCTTTCGCGCCTACATATCCTTGAGGAACTTGGCATAAGACGACAGTTTCCTAATTGCTTCTAACAACGGAAGGTGTATGGTAACTTTCTTAAAAACCTCCATTATGTCATTAAAGTTGGATTCACTCTTTGTTGGTACTAATAGCTGTGGGAATGGGGCTCTAGGCATAAAATAGGGCCTCTCAGGAACCGAATTGGCATCCTCATAAACTTCATCAGTCTCCTAAACTATGGATGGACCTGAGGGGTGAACCATAATATGCTCACTATCGGGCATGGTTACCTTATTTTCTACAACTCTACTACTCCTAAGGGTTCTAATTGAATTCAACTGGTGTGATGGTTTTGCACCTACTTCATGAATTCCTCTAGGGTTGGGTTGTGTTTGACTAGAATACCTACCTTTTTCTCTCAAGAATTCATTTATTAAACCAACCTGGGTTTTTAACTCGTAAAAAGCCTGAGAGTTAGCATGTACCAGCTTTTTATTTTCTTTAAACCCTGTATCATCGATTGATGAAATGATGTAGTTTGTTGGGTTAAAACGGCAAGAGATTCCTCAAGACTTAAAATTTTCTTATCGGATTGATTCTGAAACTGAGTTGGTCCTGAAGGATTCTTAGTATAGCCAAAACCTGGGGGAGCATTCGAATTATTAAACTGACCTTGATTCTGGTCCTTAGACCATGAGAGGTTCGAATGGTTTCTCCAACCAGGATTATAGGTTTCTGAATATGGGTTAAATTTCTGACGGTTATCAAATCTAGTGTTATTATTATAAAGAGCATTGGATTGCTCTTCAATAGTCTTGCCTTCCCAAAAAGGCTATACTCTACCACTAGTGTGACCCAATTCTATAGCTTATAACCTTTTAGCTATTGCTGCAAATTTGGCATCTGATTCAAAGCTTCCTTATACCCTATTAACGTTCCCTTTGCCTAAAAGAATTGTTTTCTTGAATTCCCTACTATTTTCCCATTGGTGGGTCTTTTCTGCGATTTCATTCAAAAATTCTATCGTTGCATCCACAATTTGGTTTTCAAAACCACCAGTGCATAGAGACTCAACCATGGTTGTTGTCGAATAATCTAAACCCTCATAAAGGATCTGAACTAGCCTAACCTTTTCTAAGCCATGATGAGGACATTGGGCTAATAAATCACTGAACCTTTCCAAATACCTATACAAAGATTCTCCCTCATGTTGAGAAAACGTACAAATTTGTGTCCTAATAGACGATGTTTTGTTCCTAGGGAAAAACTTGCTCCAAAAGGCAGATGTAGTTAAGTTGTTCAGATGTTTCGATTGACCCGGAAGCTAAACCATATAATGACGATTTGGATTTATCTTTCAAGGAAAAGGGGAATAACCTAAGTTTCAAAGCATCATCATCAAGGTTTCTAATTTTTAGGGTACTACAAATTTCCTCAGAACCCTAACATGGAAATAGGGGTTTTCATTTTCCTTCCCTAGAAATATTGGGAGCATCTGTATGGTCCCAAGTCTAAGTTCATAATTTGCTTCAGTTTCAGCTAACCTAACGCACGAGGGACGAGTAGTCCTAGTCGGATTCAACAAAGCTTTCAAAGTTGCCATTTCTGGCTCTACCCGAGTAATAGGGATTCTCTCCTTAGTAAAATCAGGACGTTCAAAAATAGGTCTCTCTAGATTAAGGTAATCAAAACTCTTGTTTCCGAAAATATCACTTCTAGGTTTTTCACGCATAAACCGTCCTAGAGCGTTTCTCTTACGTTCTGGCATACAAGAATTCAACCAAAAACTGTACAATGCAAATGCTGGGCTAACTAACTTAGGTAGGCTTGGGTTGCCACATCAAAATATACCCAAAGGTACGAGGCTGAGGTTTCTGGTGTATCAGATGATAACGCCCAGAGGGTTCACCGTACTAAACCACTTGTTTTCCTAAAATCGGTGCCGGACGAAAATGCAATTGATGTGTGCAAGTTTTTTTTTTTTTAATAATAAATAAAAATAAACAAACAAGCAACAAAAATAATTACAAGTCGAAAATAAAGAAAATAAAACTAACAAATAAAAGTCCAAAAATAATATCTTCGGTTTCTCCTTTTTTGGCAAGTTCAACTCTCCACTTTTATCTTCGAGTCAATCCTGCACAACAAAAACAAAAATACCAAAGACGTAAAATAGAACAAAAAAAAATCTAAAAAAAACACAAAATACAAAGGCTAAAAAAAATAAAAAAAATAAACCTAAAACCTAAACCTAAATACAAGTCCCCGTCGGCGACGCCAAAAATTGATGTAGATTTTACAGTGATAAGAAAAGTTCGTTTACAGACTTGTAGAGATTTTTGGTTTCAGAATAAATTTTAATGCTATAATTAATAAAACTTAAGTGAAAATGATATCGGGGTTTTAGAAATAACCAAGACTTTGGATTCAACTACTACTCATGATTGATTGATAAGGATTTCAAAACTTTAATCAACTTTTAAGTCCCCTTTTTATCTTAACTCACTAAAAATCAGACAGATTCTCAAATATTACTTGTAAACCTTAAGCATATATTATCAATAGATTTAACAAAGCATAACCTATCAAATTGAATGACAAATAATTAGGAAAATCACGCAAACAGTTTGAAAATCTGGAAAAGCAGTGATTAAGTGAATTATGTAATAAAACTAGAGAAAATAAAATAGTGACTCATTAATCATGTGTAAGTAGCTTCATCTGTTGCCTTGGTTACAAGGTAATTAGCTCATCTTGTTGGAAACACGCTCAAAATATGAATTCATTGCTCAAAAGGTGTTTACAAAGGTGAAAAGAATCAAAAAAGAATAAAATAGCAGTCACAGAAAGCCTTTTGCAACTGAACAAACATCTGATAGTTCTTTTCTGTGGTTGGATATAAGACTACTTTGTGAGACTGACTTTATCAACCCAATGTTCTTCGTGTTCTTCCTCCCTTGCATCAGCAGGAACTTTTTCTTTCTCACTCTTCAATGTTCTAAACTTCACCCAATTACTCGATAACCTCCCCCAAACTCTCGATAACCCTTCTGGCTTCACCCCTGTTCTATTTATACACACAAAAACCCTCTTGGACAAGAAATCTCGATGAAATCTTATCTTTTCTTTCTCCGGAGGCCACGGGATTTCTTTCCTTCTCTGTATTTTCAACGTGTCTGTGGGTGGCTTCAAATATCTCTACGATAGAAAAAAATCCAGCAGAGGATATTCTAACCTCATCTTTACACCCTACTTCCACAAATAAAATCAAATATACCCGAGAAAACTCTACCTCCATTTTTTCTTCCACGCATGTAAAAATCCTTCCATTTTCGATTCAAAGACCTTTACCAAGCCTTATTACGCTTAACAGGCCTATAACAAACCAAATCCAAGAAAAGGTTGCGTAAAATCTCATCCGAAATCATTCCTGAAAATATACAGGTTACCGGAACTTCAAACTCCCTGTTTTGCTCTAATCTCGAGTCTTAACCAAATTTGATCCAATCTAACGACCTTACCGGGCATTTTTAGCCCTTATGAGTCCATCCAAACTATTTTCGCTGATTGAATTTCTTCAGAAATCCCCCAAAAATCCAACCCTAATCTGTTCCGTGAAAACAAGTTTTTCCCGCCAATTTTGAAAATTCAAAATGTAGAAGATGACCTCCCCCTATCCTGTGATGGTCTCCCTTTAGCAACTGGGGTGGAAATAGTAATTTTGGGGTGCGCATAGTAATCTTCCTGAGTATCTTTATGAATTCTTCTGGGTGCCTTTATCGCGTCCTCTGGGTGCTTTTAGTGATTCATCTCGGGGGTCCAAATACCACTTTTCGAGCCAAATTCTCCGCAAAAGCTTATTTCTTCAAAAACACCTACAAAAACATAAAATAATCAAATAAATACAAAATAGAGCACTAACAATATACATAATTGAGAACAAAATAGACACATAAATGCGTCTATCAAATACCCCCCAAACTTATTATTTGCTAGTCCTCGAGCAAATCAAATCTACAAAATAAAATCCTAACTCACTGTCGCAGGCATCGCGATTGCACTTAGCATGTGCAACAAGCCTTTAAACCCCTAGTTGGCCTTAGTGGCCGAGTTATAGTCTCGGGAGGGCTTACCAGAGATATACCCACAAAACCTTTACTCCAGACCCTGGCTACCTACGCAAAACCTTGGAATAACACTAAAGAATCTCCTTGGTTGGCATACTTATTGACTACAGGAGAAAGTACCCTGATGCGAAATTCCAATTGTTGTACACGAGTTTGCACTCAAGCATACTAAAATTCATATATAAGTGACAGAGCTCTGCTTAGATAGTCGCACTATGGACATCAATATCCGGAGTCAACAAATCACATGGATAAATATATCATCTCGGGGGTCCAAATACCACTTTTCGAGCCAAATTCTCCGCAAAAGCTTATTTCTCCAAGAACACCTACAAAACATAAAATAATCAAATAAATACAAAATCGAGCACTAACGATACACATGATTGAGAAAAAAATAGACACATAAATATGTCTATCAGTAACTTGGATTGCAAACCCTGATTTGAAAACTATATAAAGGAGAACTCTAGCAACTGGGAAACCTAATTCCCACACCTCTTGTGTGTTACTAGTTGCATAACTAGAGTCGATTCTCCTTTAACCTTAGGTTTCTTCTCGAGAGCCTGTATGTTATCGACTTGAAGACTTCATTGGGATTATGAAGCCAGACCCAACTATTATCTTTGTAGTTGCGTGATCTGATCTTGTTGTTTCTTTCGTGTTGAGTACAATTGAAATAATTGGCTCGAGCTTTTATATCTCCGATAATCAAGATAGAAAAGTAATAACAAACACTTCGTCTCATCGTTTGTGATTCCACAATAACTTGTTTCGCCAGTCGATTAAGTTTATTGTGAGGTGAATAATAATTCTAGGATGTTCTTCGGGAATATAAGTCCGGTTTATCAATTGGTTCTTGTTCACCTTGATTTATCTAAAGACGGAACAAAAACTCTTGGGTATTTCTGTGGGAGACAGATTTATTCAATCCTATAGACTTTTCTGTGTGAGACAAATTTGTCTATCAAGTCTTCGACTTTGGGTCGTAGAAACTCTTGGTTGTGGGTGAGATCAACTAAGGGAATCAAGTGTGAGATTGATTAGTGTTCAACTACAGTCCAGTTCGAAGTTAATTAGTAGTAGGCTAGTGTCTGTAGCGGCTTAATACAGTGTGGTATTCAATCTGGACTAGGTCCCGGGGTTTTTATGCATTTTCGGTTTCCCCGTTAACAAAATTCTGGTGTCTGTGTTATTTCTTTTCCGCATTATGTTTTGTTATATAATTGAAATATCACAGGTTGTGCGTTAAGATCAATCAATTAGAATATCCAACCTTGGCTTGTTGATTTACATTGATCGACACTTGAACATTGGTCTTTGGTACCGTTCAAGTTACTTCACTTATATTCAATCGGGCTCGCAGATTTCTATTTGCTGGTTGCGGATTGAATTAAGAGTTAGAGATATTAAACTCTTTGATATACTTTATTCTATATTGAGTTTAACTATCTAGTTGATTCTCTAGAAAGTGTATTGGAGTAAGTCATCTCAGATTGCCAAACGAATTGTTGGGTATGGTTGTTAGATCCACGCATTTTCAAATGGTTTTGATGAAATATTTTTATCGGCTTATCCTATTTATCAGATGCAATGTTTTGAATTCCCAAAAGTTTTTCTGGATGAGTATGATAAGTTATAGAGAGATTTCTGGTGGGACAAAGATAATCTAAAAAGGCGTTCTACCCGAAATATTGGGATAACATTAGAGTATCAAAAGCTGCAGGTGGTATTGGCATTAGAGATCCCCATAAGGTTAATATTTCTCTTCTTGCTAAATTGGCTTGGAGGTTAATTCATAATCAAGATGCTTTATGGGTCGGGTTACTAAGAGGGAAATATTTTCCTACAACTCATCCTTTTCACAAGAATATGATTATAATATATGTTGCGTTTGGCATAATATTAGAACAGGGTTGGAAGTAGTTAAAGCAAATAGTATTTGGAAAGTTCGTAATGGTAGAAGCATTGGCATAGCTTTAGATAACTGGATACCGGGCATGGGTCAATTGTATGATTGACAACATGATGAATTGAAATATGTCTCTGACCTTATTGGGGAAAATGGTAGTTGGGATTGGAATTTGATTGATTCAGTGTTTACTCATGAAATTCCCAATAAAATTATGGCTATCCATATTGATATAAATAACCAAGATAAGATTAGATGGACAAGTAGTAGGGATGGAGAATTTTCAACAAAATCAACATATAAACTTTTAGCTCATGAAAAATCTAGTAGATTGGATAATTTTTGGTTGTGATTATGGCGTTTGAACTTACTTCCTAGAGTAACTTTGTTTGTTTGGAAGATGGCGGCAGATGTCTTGATTCTTAGGTCTAAATTATATGATGTTTTGGGACACTCTAATCCTTATTGCATGCTATGTATGAATGATATTAGAGAGACATCAAATCATATTTTTAGGGAATGCAGTTTTACTAGGGAAGTTTGGTTTGGCTTAGGTTTTCAAATGCTAGATGGTATGATTTTCTTTCATAGGTAAAGTCTTGGTTTACACCTCCTTTTCATGAGTGTATGGAGACTTTCAGCATTATATGTTGGAAGATATGGAAGTACAGGAATATGGTAGTGTTTCAGGGAGAAAAACCAAACCCCATAACATGTATTAATTTGGTTAAAGATGCAATAAATGAATGGGCATTAATGATGAAAAATAAAAGTTGGTACAATTAACAGGAATTGCAGTAGTGCTAGAGGCATGAATAATATAACACTAGCACACAAGAACACGAGAAGAAGTATGCGTGCAAATGCTTTTTTTGATAAGGACACATGAGAATTTAGGGTGGGATTAGTGTTGTGGATTAATGATCAGATTGCTGATATTAAAACTTTTGCAGGATTCAGAACAAGCCCAGAATGTGGAGAAGCACTCGCAGTAAAAGGAGCTTGGGAATGGGAAGAAAAACTGAATCTGCACAACGTTCAGGTGCACAATGACTGTAAGAATGTGGTTAACTTTTTGGGTAACAAACCTTCAAGTTGTGAATGAAAATCTAAAGTCATACTATCACAGGTGAAGGTTCTTTTGGGGGGAAAGGTAATTTATGTACATAGGAAATTAAATAAAGAAGCTGACTGATAAGAAACGATTGTTTCTTATTCACGGCCAGCAGAAACAAGCTCAAAAGGTCATGATTGTAGGAACCAATAAACCAAACAGTAACACTTTTCTTAATATTTTTCTTATTAATTAACACTGAATGGAAGATGCCTATTTATAGGCTACATTACTTGAAAAATAAGAAAACAAACCCTAAAAAGATTACTTTTAATACAAATCCTAATTCTAATAAAATACCTTTTTTTTTGATAATAAAAACTCTTAATAAATTAAATAACAAAATACTAAACCATAAAACTTGTTGTTGCCGCGCTTCGCAATGGCTAGCCAAGGTGGTTTCCATAACTTGGATAGACTTGATCCATATAATGGACCAACAAGGCCACAATGCTCCAGTGCCGTATCTGGTCAACAACGTTGACGTGACCGATAAGACGTGGTCTTATCATTCCACCCTCCTTATGGGAGTTTGCCCTCAAAGTCCACCTTATACGCATAAATAGGCTCCGTACATGGTCTTATCACCGACTGTTTAGCGAAATGGAAAAATGTAAAAAGGTTTTTTTTTATGTAAGTAATTCCCTTAATAACAGCCTGAAATGTAATGTTATCAATGTTATGACACAAGGCTATGATATCTGTGTATATAACTTTCCCTAATTTTTAATATATTTTGGTTTTTATTAAAAAAATAATCTAATTCAAATCTACTTATTTCTCAATTAATTCAAATTAAGAGTAGTACATGTGTAGCTAAATTGTGTATTTACATACAATATCTAAACTTATATATATTTGGATCTTGCTGGAATTTGAGAACAAAGAACTGAAAATGTTGTACATCGAAAGCCGATTTTTCTTTACCTAAATGTTCGTAGAACAACCGGTTAAATCGGTCACCAAGTCGGACGGGTTAAAATCAAACCGATTTTAAAGACAGGGGTGAAAGGTCCTGAAATTGTGCAGCCCTGATTTTAGGAATTACACCGATATTTAGCAGTCTAGCTAGTTATTTTAGGAAATAACTTATGTTTCCGTATTTACTTACCTGTTCTCTTTATAAATATCTAGTTTGTTCTAAGATGCAATACAACCAATACAATTGATCGACATTATCAAGTGTATTGGATCCTATCAGAGACTCGATTCTTCTTGTGTAATTAGTCGATCACATCAACAACAAGTTCATCGTCAAGCATGAGTAAAGAAAAGTACGGTGTTGATTTTAACAGCGGTAACATTCTTAGCAGTAGTAACCCATGGATTTTCATGTATGATCCTTCTAACCAACAGGTCCAACTCTATCTAAAACATTCCCAAGAATCCATAAATCATCATGATGGTTTATCCTTCGAATTCCTTTTAGATACGGATCCATTCAAAGCACAAAAAGCATACCTCCTAAGTTCAAGTAGTAATGGTTTAGTCGGCAGAGAAGCCAGTTTCTTATCCAGCAGAGCGGAATACTAGGTTTTACTACGTTTGGAATCCCATGACCAAACAATGGGTGTCCCTCCCTCCTCGACCGCGGAGTAATGGTTCTGATCATAAAATGCTTTACTGTGCTGAATTGGTATGTGATGCATCACTTAATCATTCTAACTACAAGGTGGTTTATATCGATTCCGATTCTTATACTGGTTATATGCCCAAAAAACCCATCAGCTTACAGTTACACATCTTTTCTTCTGACACCGGTAAATGGAAAACGTCTCAAGTTCCACTACCTAATGTACGGTATCGTTTCTATGAACTGGTTATCCGTCATGGTGTCTTGTATTGGACAGCTAAAGAGAACATGACTCATACCAAAATCCTCATAGCTTATAATCTAGAAAATGGCTGTGATCAATGTAAGTCAATTGCTTTTCCTAAACGTTTTTTTGGGGAGTCAGATGATCGTACTTTTTTTGGGGAGTCACAAGGGTCCATCTACTATGTTATTATCTCGGATGGATTCAATTATGACAATGAACAGATGTGTGATAACGATTTTTACGATGACGATGAACAGACAAGTTATAACGATTTTGACAATGAACAGATGTATGATAACGATTTTGACGATGACGATGAACATACAAGTTATAAAGCTTTTCTCGATGTTTGGCGTCTTGAGGATGATTACACTAAAAATGGTAGATTGAACTGGAAATGGTGCACCAAAGTATTGAACTTAAGGGTTACAGATCATCCAAAAAAAATAGAGGCCATCTACATCAATCCGGTGGATCAAAATGTTTTCAACATTGTTGACCGTGGTTTCTGTCTTGTCTACAACATTACAACTCTAACACATGAAGTTCTACATGGTTGTCCTATTCCAACTAAAATCAAAGAGCACAAGTTACGACCAATTTTTATCACACCCAAGCCAACAGTGATTCCTTTGATAACTCCTTTCTGAGTTTATCTAATGGAATTTACTGTAATATCTCTCGTTAATGGAACTAAGTGTAACAAAGATTGTGCCTGCCACATTGTATGGTTTACAGTACTCTGGTTATCCCTGATTGTGTGTTTCTCACTTCTTTTGCTTAGTTGTATTATGTTGTGTTACTTGGTTAAGCAATGTGATTCAAACTTCTGATTCTGTAGAGATCTAACTGTACTTGAGTCTGTTTATATACTACAGTATGTTCTTTTTTCTATTTAACCCATCAAATCGTTCTTGGTGTGAAAATAATTATTCTGGAGAAGAGGGGCTATTTTGTGTCTATGTTCCCACCAGCCATCTTTACCTTGAGTTATCCTTCACCACAACATTACTTGAGCCAATATCCCCCCTCAAGCTCATGGGTGCGGCAGCAACAGTGACCTTGTCACGAAGCATTTTAAAACCAGGCCCATGTAAACCCTTAGTGAAGATGTCGACTATCTGATCAAGAGTATGCACATAGAAAACATCCAAAGCCTTGGATTGTACCAATTCTCTGAAAAAGTGATAATCAAGATGAATATGCTTCATCTTAGAGTGCATAACAGGGTTGGAAGAAAGATTGATAGCTGATGTTGTCACAGCCTAGATTTGGTGCACCAATAAGATCAAAGTGTAAATCTCTGAGCAGAAAACAGATCCATACAACTTCAGCTGCACTATTTGCCAGAGTTCTGTATTCTGCCTCTGTACTGGATCTAGCAACTGTAGTTTACTTCTTGGAAGACCAGGAGATAGCATTAGAGCCCATAAAGATACAAAAACCTCTAGTAGAACGCCTATCATCAGGACAGCCAGCCCAATCAACATCAGAAAAACCTAAAAGAAATGAACCACCTTTGGTAAAATGAAGACCATAACCAATTGTGCCTTTTATGTATCATAAAATTCTCTTTGCTGCAATAAGATGTGGTGTCCTGGGATGTTGCATATGCTGACAAACAACATTCACAACAAAAGAGATTTCTGGTCTTGTCCAGGTCAAGTTGTGAAGAGCACCAACCAAAGATCGAAAATCTGTAGGATTATCGAAGAGTTCACCATCTGTTTTGTTGAGTTTCTCTGAAGCTGCAATAGGAGTCTGACATGGTTTAGCTCCTTCCATATTGAACCTGTGAAGCAAATCAATTGCATATTTGGTTTGAGATAGAAAAAGAGAAGTATAATCCCTCTTAACTTCAAGACCCAAGAAGTAATGTAGAGGTCCAAGGTCTTTGATAGGAAACTGCAGTTGAAGATGAGCTATAACAGTCTTCACAAACTCAGCAGAGCTACCAGTTAGTAAAATATCATCAACATACACTAATACAACTGATATCTGAGTGCCAACTTTATGAACAAATAGAGAAGGATCTGATGGAGAGTTCACAAACTGCAACTGGAGCAAGGATGTACTTAATTTCTCATACCAGGCCCTAGGGGCCTGCTTAAGGCCATAGATAGATTTATGTAAGAGACATACATGATTTGGTCTAGATTCATCAACAAATCCTGGAGGTTGATACATATATACCACCTCCTTTAAGTCTCCATGAAGGAAGGCATTGCTCACATCAAGCTGATGAATGTTCCAATTGAACTGCACTGCCATGGAGAGAATGATTCTGATGGTTGTGGATTTAGCAACTGGACTGAAGGTTTCATCAAAGTCAATTCCTTGTTGCTGATGATAACCTTTAGCTACCAGTCTTGCCTTGTGCTTGTCAATGCTACCATCTGGCTTATATTTAATCCTAAACACGCATTTGCATCCAATAACATTATCAATACCAGTAGGATCAACTAGAGACTAAGTGTCTGCATCATTAAGTGCTTTTTGCTCTGCAGATGAGGCAATTCTCCAAACTTCTTCTTTGTGTGCTTGACCGATACAAGTTGGGACTTTGATGGCCTTTGTAAGAAGAGTAACATCCAAAGGATGAAAAGTACCATAATAAGATTTTTGTGTCCTAATACCATGCTTACCTCTAGTAGCCATTGCATGATCATTCACAGTGATATGGGGAGAGGAAGCAAGAAGAGCAGTAGAAATGGTGGACACAGAAGAAGAAGGAGGAGAAGTGGGTGACTCAGAAAAAGAAGCTGGCACTGATGGAGATGGAAAAAACTCTGTGGATGATGAAGATGTAGAAGACTGCTTGTAGGGAAATGATTGTTCATCAAAGGAGACATGTCTTGAAACATAGACAATTCCAGTAATGGGATCTAAACATTTGTATCCCTTGTGTTGAAGACTGTATCCTAAAAATATGCATTGCTTACTTCTAGGTTCAAGTTTATTAGTTGTATAAGGTTTTAGCCATGGATAACAGGCACACCCAAAAACCTTGAGAAAATCATAATCTGGCAGTTTTTGAAAAAGATATTGAAATGGAGTAGAAAAATTGATGGACCTAGTAGGAAGTCTGTTGATAAGATAATTTGCAGTATGTAGAGCTTCAACCCAATAAGTACGAGGCAAGCCTGATTGAGATAAAAGGGTTCTGGTGATGCCTAAGAGATGCTTATGCTTGACCTCAGCAACACCATTTTTCTCTGGTGTGTGTGAGCAAGAAAATTGATGTGTAATTCCTTTTGTTGCACAAAACTGTTCTAGGAAAAGATTTAAAAATTCACCTCCATTATCAGTTCTGATGGTAATGACAGACTGAGAAAGTAGCTTTTCAAATCTAGTAACAAAGGAAGTGAATTCATGTTTAAAATCAGCTTTGGAATGTAAAGGTAGAACCCAACAATATTTGAAATAATCATCAATAATGTTTGCATATATAAACTACCAGATATAGATTCAACATAACAAGGACCCCAAAGATCCATATGCAACAATTCTAAAGGTTTTGTAGATTCATTACAAGAAAGTTGAAAAGGAAATTTCTGACTCCTACATAGCTTGCAATCAACACAAGTAAAAGGCTTATTGGATAGATTTGAGAATTTCAGCAGTTTACTGAGCTTTTGTAAAGTCTGGAATGATGGGTGTCCAAATCTTTTGTGAAGCAAAACATTGTCAGTTATTGTAGATGTGAGTGCTTGAGGTGATGAAGTGAATTTGATTGGATAAAGACCATCCCTATGTGGACCTTGTAAGAGAGTCTTCTCAGAGTTCAGATCCTTCACAGTAAAGCCATGAGAATCAAGAGTCAATGAACAATTGTTATCTTTAGTAAACTTGTGAATGGATAAAAGATTGTGAGAGGCTTGAGGGACAACAAGTATCACTAAGGGTAAATGAATGATCATTAACAAGTTTACTAGAGTGCCCTGTGTGAGAGATAGGCATACCTGCTCCATTTGCTGTCTGTATAACTTCAGAACCATCATAGGAAGTAGATTCTTGAAGATGATGAGGCTGAGAAGTAATGTGACAATTTGCTCCACTATCTGCAATCCATTCTTCATCATCAAAAATGTCAGCAACAGCTAGCATAACACTGACATTGGGTGGAGAAGACCTCCCTTGATAAGAGAAATTGAGCCGCTGAGGATAAGTAGGAGCCAAATGTTGTGGAGAGTCACATAGTTGACAAGGTGGTGGTTTGTCATGAAAAGAATAGCCTTTACCATTTGGATTTCTGTGAAATAGAGCCGGATTTGGATAACGACCATCAGTATAACTTCTTCCTCTGTACGTACCTCTATAATGAGACGAAGAGCCTCTATAATTGGTTCTGTTATTATGAGCAACAAAGGCCTTGGCAGACATGTCATTTTTCTGAGTAAGTGCTCTTTCACTAACAACTGCCTCTTCACTTAGTAAGTTGTTATGTAACTCAATACAGTTTATGGGAGGATTACGATGTCTCATTGAAGTATCAAATGGAATATAATCAGAGTTTAAGGATTTCAAGGTAATAACAACTAGTTCCTTATCAGATACAATTTCTCCAGCAGCACCTAATTTATCAGATAGAAGTCTTATCTCATTAATCAAAATAGGAATTGATTTAGTACCTTGAGTGATTGAAAGAAGCTTTGTATGCAATTGAATGGAATGAGTTGATGAGGCTCTTGCGAAGCGGTCTTCAATGCTTGTCCATAGCTCATGAGAAGTAGTCGCTCTAGAGAAATAGGCGATAACTGAATCCGAAATCGTCGAGTTGATCTACATAATAATGGTGGAATCCTCATCAATCCAATCTGTATATAATGGATTTTCAATTCCATTAAGTTGATTCTGTGGATTTGTATACTGTGGTGGACAAGGATGAGAGCGATCGAGAAATCCCATTAGCTTGAATTTGTGAATTACATGACTCATGAAATGTTTCCAAGTGATGTAATTATCCTCTTTAAGTTTCAGATGAACAAAGTTGTTCAGTTGATTAAGAGGAATGTTGGAGAATGAATTTGAAGTTGGATTTTCCACTGATTAAAGAGAATTGAAGCAATCACATATCTGAGATTGAGAGAAAAAAAAGTAGAGGAGAGGCGTAAAAAAATGAACACAGAATCAGAAAACAGTGAAGATAATCAAACGAGGAGGAACAAAACGAAAATCCTGATAAAAAAACGATGAAAGTAGATCTGAAAAATAGAATTCCTGAAACGGTGAAGCAGAAATCTGGATCAAAAAACTTCAGATTACTCAAGAGATGAAATGAAAAGAAGATAGAAAACCCAAAGAAGGATCGAAAATCAAAGTTAAAACTAACCCTACCTTATCTGATACCATACTAACACACCATTAATGGCAGACATCATTCAATTCATTTAATTACAGAAACCAAGATTTTCATTACAAATTAAAGAGTTATAAGATTGGTTTTAAATGCAACTCTAATGACCGACATTATTCTATCTAACAAGACTACACACGTACAGAGAGTATGTGTGAATACAGGTCACGCAATACTCACGTGATAGTAAAAAAGGAAAACTAATTTAAAAGTTTACCTGCACTGCAACTTGAGTTATCCTTCACCACAGCATTACTTGACCCAATACTAAGCATTGTTTCCTTAAGTTTTCTTAGTTAAATAAAGCGAATGATTTTCTGACCGGCTTGGTAAATTTTTTTGTCGAACATACGTTAGTTTCTCTTTAATGTTCCACATCCTAAACCCCTGAGCCCGACTTCATTAATTCAATGTCTTTGTCCGTTTTTTCATTAGTTGGAAAGTGTGTCACATTTTTACTGTGTACATGACTTGCACCTGCAAGTGGAAGTTAGATAAATCATTGGCATCAAAAGGGTTTCCAAGAAGGGGTTCATTAAAATGGGTTTAATTTCCATGAGGCTGGATAGCGAATCAGACACATTTTCTGCTGCTGACTTGCACTCGGATGCTTCAAGCATCTTAGAATATTGTTTTCGTCGTGTCATTAAAGCTTAGTCATCTCGTTAAGTGTCATAGCACTGGCAGCAGGAAATTTCTTGGGGCTAACTGCTCAAAATCTCATGTATTATGGGTGCACATGTTTCTGATAATCAAGGGATCGACAAAAGAGTTTCTGATAGTTGCGTTTTACAGAGAAGGGAGTTTGGTAAAGAGTATAGTGCAGTAGGCGATAATTTGGAAGTTTAAGTATGTATTCCGAATGTTAGTAACTAGTATTAAGAATGTTACTAGGCTATGCGAAGCTGCAAACATTGCAGTGTGGAATTAATGCTTACTTTTTTTTGCTCATCCCCAACAAACTGTTTTTGTGGGATGTTGAAATGCAAAATGGCGAGTCTATCTATGTAGTTGGCTGTTTTTATGTTACAAATATCTTATGTTAATTTAATCGAATTTGCTTTGTTCCATTTCTTAATCATTAATCTGCCATTTGAACATTAAGGATTCTTCCAACTCGGAAAGGTTTATTCAGATTTTTTTTTTGTTGTTGCTGCGAAATCTAAACAAAAAGGCAGACTAACTACTGTGTGTGGGTATAGTAGAGACGTGTTTGTTGATGTGATGAATTGGGTTACCATATCGTGTTGGTCTCCTGGAAATCAATTTTTCTTCTTGTTCAAATACTCCATATAAGAACTCTCCTGGCAATCAATTTTTCTTCTTGTTCAAATACTCCATATAAGAACTCAACAACATTAGGGAGGGCATTTGCCGGTTGAATCCCTTTTGTTAGAATACGAGCATCCAACTCAAAACCAATTGGTAATGAGTGGAGAGGTCCTTCCATATTATATTTTAAGTTATTAAGGAGACAATAACAGTGTGGGGCTATTATCCTCAACACGCCCCCTCACGTGTAGCCTCGTTGGGTCTAAGACGTGGACCTACGTTGTGTGGTGACTTTTGGGCCTACTCATACACGGGCCTAGCTCTGATACCATGTTAGAATATGGGCATCCAACTCAAAACCAATTGGCAATGAGTAGAGTCGCCCTTCCATATTATATTTTAAGTTTACTAAGGGGACATCATCAGTGTGGGACTATTATCCTTCACATGCCCCTCACGTGTAGCCTCGTTGGGTCTAACACGTGGACCTGTGTTGTGCGGTGACTGTTGGGCCTACTCACACATGTGCCTAACTCTGATACCAAATTAAAGTATGCGGGCATCCAACTCAAACCAATTGGCAATGAGTGGAGAGGCCCCTCCATATTATATTTTAAGTTGTTAAGGGGACAATAACAGTGTGGGACTATTATCCTCAACACCTTTGATAAACTTTTTTCCTTGAAACAGCGTGAGCTCGTAAGTTACCCTTAAAAATGCAGGATACTAGCACAGTAGCTAGAAAAATCTGGGTAGAGGAAAAAGAACCTCTGCAAAGAAGAACTATGGGCCTTGAATGTTTGGTTTGCTGGTTTCCGGTGTAATGGCGTGTGGCTTTTGGTTTTCTTTCTTGTCTTAATTTATATTGCCTTTCCTTTTTGACTAATATCACGAGATTTTTCCCTAACTCAGTTTTCTACGAGATCAAAATAAAGTAAATACGAGATCAATTTCGAAAGACATCCTCAGTAATAATAAAAGCAAGCACAAAACAAGTATATCTCAAGCTAGAAAGAAGGTAAACTTTAAAAATTCCCGCCATAAAAAAAAAAATTCTTTCACCGATTCACGATTTCAACTTCAAACCTCAATTCGCCAAGTTTAGATCTAATATTTATATGTTAAACGACCTAAATTCAGTCTTATCTCACTTTACATTAAAAAAATCTCTGAGCTAGAGATCTCACCTGGAATCGACAACGAGGCTAAATAGAAGAACCATCATGAAGAATGAGAGGTCTACGCGTACACTGAATCGGAAACCAGGAAGAGCTTCGAGAAGAGAACTCTTAGAGAAAATGGCCCCAATTGTGATTCATTCACAAATACCTTCCGGAAGTGTGACTGATCCCCAATATCTTCTAAAAGTGTGACTGACTTTACCTAATGGCTAAGATACCCTTTGACCACTGATGTCCACATATTGTCGGGGATTAAGATAAATACTAATCCGTATATTCCACTAATTGAATACACCCCAATATACCGATTAGTAATCCACTAATTAAATACAACCAATATACAGACAATCAATACCACACTATTTCGATACTTTCATGAGAAGATTCACTCTCCTCTCCTTACTCTCATTCACTCTGGCCAGTGAAAATATTCTGAGAGAATTTCAAAACTCAGAAATTTTATCAACTCCCTTCTCAGTCTTTCAATCCACTTAACTGAGAACTCTCAAAGATATCTAATCGAAGGTATCAAAACCGTCCTTTTAGTATGTTCTCAGAATTGAATTTTAAACCCTAGAAATTTTAAACCCTAGAAATTTAAATTCTAATCTTAGCTTTGATGATGATCGCAGGATAAGAATCAATACAAATACTTGAAGATACTTGAAGATTGATTGAAAGGTATAAACTCTAAGCTGGTTCCTTGTTTGTCATTTATACCTAGTCAAATTACTAAATAGACAACTCAATCTAGATTTTGCAATTGTATGTGTTTTTTTAGTTGAATCATGATGTCTTAAAGCTTGGATATGTGTTTGATTTCTCTTTTATGACATGATTTCAGTTTGAGTTTTGTTTAATGTCATGTTTGAGTTTACTGACATGAAACATACAATTTGGGGTTTATGTTTTCTGTTAGTTTTCTGTTTTAATGGACGAAAAGGGTTTATATTTTTTTTTAAAGTCTGGTGGAGAAGGCACTTACATATGGATATACAATGCAAATGAAGATGTTTTATCAATTAATTTGATGGGTTTTGTTTAAAATTGAGTCTAAACAACTGACTTCATGGTGATATAGATACCTACAAGATACAATGTCTTCTACGTCATCAAGAGCCTAAACTAGGAAGAACTACTAGTTCTAGAGGCTTGAGATGATATTTAATAATGCTTAACAGTATATCTAGATGTGTAAGTGTAGTATGCAAAAGCCTACAAATGATGACTATAGACATTCTGTATTCTGATATTTATTGGAACATATGTTCGCCAATTTGTTATGCTTTGTGATAGTATCCAGAAGCCTAACTACTTTTTTTAAAAATTTTTTTTATTTAGGGTATATGTAAATCTCAATACAGAGTTCTCTAGATGTGCGTTGGGTGGAAAAATATGGCTCAGACTCATCTTTTCCATTGTTAAATCACCCTTCATAAACGATTGAGGTCTTCCAACTACTCTGCTTTAGGACCTGTTCATTATACTTCGATATCGCTAGGTTTGTCTTAAATATGAACATCTATCAAAAAGTAACAAGGTCTTTCTAACTGTCCTCATATGCTTATATTTTCATGTGAAAGAACCAACTGTAGCTAATCCTCTGTAAATAAGCATTTGTAGGTACGGTCAATGGGTTCTGGTAGACCGCCCAAGAAGGGGCGCGATGATGGGAATCTGAGTAACAGAGGGAAATTGAGGGACCTCGAAGGAAAACCTATATATTTTGAGCCGAAATCTGCAGGTCCTGCAGAGGAAAGGTATATATGACATACTAACAAGGCAGTTTTATTGCGCTCAGATAATTTTTTTCAATATTGCAGTTTTCAGAACTTATCTAATAATTATTAGTAACTTGTTCATCGTTTCTTTCAACTTTATATTGTGTTTCACAATAGTTTTGTCTACCCTTCCAAGCACCGGGGACGAACTGGCGACGCAAGCACATACTCCAGCTTGGGATCACTAGCAGACTTGTGGAGTGTGTTGTCTGAAGAAGAGACGTCCTTGTTCAAGACAACTGCAATAGGGCACTTATCATACGTTCCGCGAGATCAATGTTGGTCTAGTGCCATATTTTGTTTTCTGATGAGTCGGCAGATCAAAGTCGAACCTGGAAAACATTTGAATGGTGAGATCCTTTTTAGAGTTAAGGATATAGAATTGTGTTTTGGAAAAGTGGAATTTTCTCTGATATCCGGACTTAGATTCCGGGATTTGAGGGATGAACATTCCGATTTTGACTCTCCACCGAGGATGTCAAGGCTAAAGCATAAGTATTTTTCAGCTGATAAGAGAATCAATGGAGGGGAGTTGTATGACTTTCTTTTTTGCAATACAGTATCCAAGGACCGGGTAAAGGTTGTCGGAGAAACCAGTAATGCCGTTAAAATCGTATCGGATAAAATGTTGCGTCGTCTTGGTAAATTTGAAGGGAGTGAAACAGTTCAATGTGAAGCTAATGATAGGGTGAAGGTGGTATTAGTCTATGTGGTACACATGTTCTTGTTGGGGCACCAAGACATCCACGGGATAGAAGAAGATCTTTGGGACTTGGTGGACAACCTTTCAGAGTTCAATAAGTACCCATGGACCGAAAGGGTGTATGAGGCCACTCTACAAAAACGTGACGATGCATTTAAATCTTCTATCAATCCAAAAGGAATGCCACAAGTGTTGGTGGTAATACGGATTGATTTCTATTTCGAAAATTCATATGTGTAGGATTTATGTTTTTTGCATATCCAACATCTCCTGATTGTGGTTCTAATAGTTTATGTTTGTATTTTAGGTTTGGTTCCTTATGATGTTCCCGGGTGTGCTTGGCGATATGGGAAAAAAGATTAGTATTGAAGGGTGGCGCCCTCATATTCTAGACGTGTTGTGCACGGAAAAGGTTCGGCATCGTCAACTATGTCTTTCGGTGATTCGTTCAGACGTAAGTGGAGCAGTTATGCAGTATCGCAATCATTCAGAACTGTTAGTAATTCTGGGGGTATCCAAAGGACCCAGAAGTTATCAACAGCTGGAGGATCTCGAGACCAAATTTAGGTTAGGAAAGCAATGGCAGACTGAAGATGAGGTTGTGGGAGTTTTGGAGGCGAAGAGCGGGGAAAAAAGGAGGACGTGCTTAGGATCCTGTAGTATCTCAATTATGTGATGTGGTGGATGGCTTAAGGTGTGAAATGCAATAAAGAGAAATTCAGGAAATTCAGCAAAATGAAATGATGGGGAAAATGATGCAAACGATGCTCAAAATGCAAGAGGAATTTCTCTTGTCGAGGAGACCTAATGTGAGTGGATTTGATTTTATTTCTGAATTCATGTTAATTTTTTATGAAAATTGACGAACCCACATAGATCTAACTATTTAAAAACCATTTCTAAACTTCATGTTAACAGGGTCCTGCACAGGAATTGGATGCAACTCCCCGTAGTACAGAACATGAACATTATAAAACTTTTGAGATGTATTGTAGTCGATTCCCTGACCGAGATAATGATGATTTTGGTGGTAATCACTAGTTGATTTTTGTGAAGCTGATACTGGTGTAGAATCTGTAGTTAGAAACAACGAGGCAGAAATAATAAGCCCAGATATTTCGCTTGTAAGTATTTCTTGCATCATTTTTGTGGGACAAATATAATCCTCTAGTCATTTGGGTATGGGAGTATCGTATGGCTTGTTAATCCAGGTATATTTTTATACGAACTGTTTGTCTCTAATTAAAATTCAATTTCATTGTCTCTGTCCCTCTGTATATGTAGGCAAATGTGTTTAACGAAATAAAGAGTAAGAAAAATAGTCAACGTCAGGACAATGAGAATCTTTCTAAAGTTGTGAGAAAATAAATGTCAAGGCCCCTGGTGAAGTCACCATTTACTACTGGTGGATTGACTACTCCTAAAGTCCCTGCTGATGGGATACTTAAGAAGAGATTTGATATTTTCGCTGACGTTGTTGCCACTGACGTTATTGCCGCTGACGAGTCAAATCCGAGGAAGGTTAGGAGTATGGTGGAGTTGAGCAGTATTCTTTTGGATGATGTTGATGCGGAGAATAAGATGACTGGCAAGAGAAAGGCTTCTGTGTATGTGGATAATGGGTGTAGCACTTTAACAAATGGTGCAACCGATGTTCAAGGTTTCGGTGTGAGAGGTGCGAAGAAACGCAAAGCTCCGGTGAATTATTTTATTAACTTCCAATCTAATCTCTTGAGGGTAAAGCCGACTGAAATAACTGGTGTGAATAATTTCATAGACCAAGGGTGAGTGTCCCCTTATCCTTTATATTATTGGGGAATGTCCTTGTTTATTTAGAAAGTAACTCTAGACTATCGTGTTGTTATTGTTTGGTATAGGGATGACGGTGAAAACGAATCCTTATTAGGTTGTGAGGACTTTAAAAAATTACTAGGGACTAGGGAGCCTCTGGGGACAAATGTAAGTTAATTTGCATTAAACTTCAACATTAGTATAAGAGTTTTAATCTCTCGTTTTAAGTATTGTGAGATGGTTAAACTTATGTGTTTTGGATTGTCATGCAGCATATCAGCGACATGTTGCGCCTCATGCACGAGTCAAACCTGGGCATAGATAGCGATTGGACAATAATTCACAGTTACTTTGAAGTATGTTATGTGCCAAAAGAACACAAATCGGGTTGTAGATTATTTGTAAGTTTCATGGTAAAGCATTGTTGTAACCGGTATCTAACCTTCGATTTTTTTTTTCCTTAGCCTCTTATGAAGGGGGGAAGTAAGACGATATAGGAGATGGAAGAATATAGGAATGTGATTAGGCCGAAAGGCGGGACTAGGACTTGGGAAACCGTGTCTATGGTATATGGTGTGGTGCATCTTGTCGACAAATACCACTGGATCGCTATAAGTATCGACATAGGGGAGCAGATAATTCTTATTTATGATTCCATCAGACCGAAATGAAATGTTAGTAAAGATGGAGCCCATGTAGCAATCAGGAGGATAACAAACTATTTGCAGGAAAACTGGTACGCCGGGTCTTGCAGAGTCGAGTTCGTAGACGATTGCCCTCAACAACCCGATAGGTAACTAATTTTTACCAGTGCAGTTAATGCACAATTACTTATTAATCGTGTTTATTGATGAAAATCGTCTTCTGATGCAAGTAAAATATATAATGATTTACGTTTCTGATGCAATCTGTCTCCATTTATGCATACAACGGACACTCATGCAGGGTTTATTCCTTGAAGATCATCGAGCATCTCATCAGGGGCACTGATTATAAAATGATAGATAAAAAAAAATCTCCAGTATCGTCAGGAGATGGTTGTGCAGTTCCACAGGAAACAGTTCTTCTGCTGAAGTAACATGTTTATCTGTTTGTATGGGCAGCTTTAACCTGAACATTGGTGGATGCAGGTCATTGGTATTTTGGATGTGTATAATATTATGGCAATGAATACGACTGTGGCCTCTCTTGTGGTGATTGTTTTTCTTAAAGCAACCACACCTATTGTGAAAATACAAAGACATTACTAAAATGTTGGGGTTGCTTGATTTTATTATTCCTTTGAATGTTGTTGGCATTTGAGGGAGTACTTAAACTTCAGGTTGTATTTAATTGTTTATTTTCAAGCAAAAACTAGGCTTTACGTTCTTTTTTTATCAATCAGATGATTAATTTTGGTAATGTGTTAGTCCGCGCTATGGATCATCTTGTACAAACTTTGGTTCTGTGTTATAATGTGAAATGGGTGGAGATTAAACCTTCCTCAATAGCTCTTCATGACGAGTGGTTCTCAAATCGTTCAAAATATGTGGCCTTTTTGTAGCTAAATATTATAATATTTGTGAAGAAAGTGAAAGAGGCTACCAATTAAACGCTAGAGGCCTTTGTTAGTTCAAGGTTTCTCATCCAATTAATGTCTTCTCAATTCTCATGTAAAAGTTATTAGGAAAACTCTGTTCTTTTTTTTTTCTTGGGCTTGTTCGATTTCCTTGTTCTTGGGCTTGCTTCATATAGTATTCTTTTTGAATTGTAAAGAGTCATCAAATTTTTCATGTGTTGTATCAGGCAGTATGTCCGGTTAGGCTTTGGAGTAGATCTTAATGAACGTCTCTTGCATTTTAGGCTCAACATGTTGATTATTAAAGTACATTTTCTGCATATGTTCCCAACTTGACTTTATAGTCATCCTCAAGTCCTCATATTTTTTTTCTCCGCCTTCTTCCAAATACATAATTTCAACCTCTCTGGCACATATCGAGTGCCACATTTTCATTCTCAGTGTAAGGATGGATGAATTTTTCAATGAAACTGCAATGTTTTATTTAATTGTTAGTTTACACTACAAGTACAAATTAACAAACATTATCATGTGCGGGTATTATTCACAACTTTATCCCTGTGCATATATTATCCGCATTGTAACCTAACACTGACGACTATCAGCTTAAACATATGTGTATCCTCACATTTAAGTACCAATTAAAGAACAAGGAAAATTAACTAAAATTAACTTGTGCAAATATTATCTACATCAATATTTTGTGCAGATACTATTCATATGGATCATAAATAGTTGTTTGTTGTAGTATAGGGTGGGGTAGGCGGGTCGGTTGGGCGGTATGGCCAATAACTTATTGGACATTTTACAAGTCACTTTCATTGCTTCTAATTGTTTGTATTGTTTTGGATGGTGAAGTGTATTATAAATCTAATGATCGGTACTACTATGAAGTGGAACAATGATAATATTGTTCAAGCTGTAGATGAAATACACGACTTCATAATGTTGTTCATGCGGAAAAATAATTAAGCTTGTTCAATTTTACATAACACTAAGTGTCACATGCCCATTTAATCGCCTAAAATTTTCATGGGACATGACCGGCAATGATTGTGGTTCAGTGAATCATCTTCATCCATAATCACTCAGCCTTGCATACTTGCATTAAAGTACGCATCTGCCTTCACTCATAAGGCTTTGCACAACGGAAGTCTTCATCTTCTTTCTCTCTAACTCTTCATGCCCCCCATAAGCATAAGAGGTTCTGCCATGTACTTAAACAATTCTCACATAAATCAGCAACATCACAAACACAAAGTTATGCTGCAACAAACCCATTTTATTGCACTAAAGAAGATTACAAAACTCGTCCATCACATGGACCAAAACCAGGCCATTCACCCTCTTGGTGAATGCCTAAAACACTCTCTACATTAGTGGTTCTTCTACCAAACGAATAACCCTAACATTGTTGATTCCTAGGCTATTTATACTAACTAGGATCAGGCCAAAACTTCTGCGCAACCGCTTGCACAAGCCTTGGACAACCAAGTGTCCAAGTAGTTTCCATAACCGCCTAAAGTTTGTATAACTAACTAGCCTATTCTGATTTGTGCCACCTCAAGCCACACCTGTCCCAAACGGTTTTGGACACTATCATATAGTTATAAAATCACTTTATAACCGTCCATCTTTGTCTCACACCTTTGGCATGCTTGCAAAGCCAATAACCAACACTTGAGCCATAATGCGTCATTTACGTCAGTTTTGTGCACCACTGCATATGGCCTTGATCTGAACCTGCTAAGATGCCTTAGTTAATCCAAATTCATTCCAACATGATTTCCAATTGATGCCAATACGTGACATATGCTCATATGCGTTATTCTTGCTTCACTTAGCCAATTTGCTTGACAATAGTAATGCCCACTCTCACATTACTAGCTTGTTTGCACTGTTCAAGCTTTGTCCAGCCTTGAACTAATGTCATATACCAAATATTGGCCTATTCTAACTTCTTGCATCATCCTTGAGTTTGGGCCAACTCAATTCCATGGACATGTCGACATGCCAACATCACATGTTGCACCTTGCAACTTTGGCTTTGTCTTGCCTTTCCTCAATGAAGCTTCATTGATCGGCCAATAAGCTTCATTATTTAGCCAAATGTATTTACAATGTAGTGATACTCTTGCACTTCATTGGCCCTGCGGGGTTATGCCATTCTTATCACTTGGAAGTCTACGCAATGTCGCGCCATTCTGGCTGCACACTGACATGGCCTGAAACTCTGTAACGCGCAATCATTATGCGTCACTTTCCTGACCAGTAACAAACCTCCTCCACCTAATATTTTCAACGCCTTCGTTGAACGCAACAAAGTGTACTCGTTATACTTGTTCTCTGGCCTTGTACGCTTCTGATCCCTTCTCAGAATTCAGCAAACTTTGTTTGGCCTTTAACCTTGCCAAAACTTTTCTGCCTAGTACTTTATGCCATCACTTAGATTACTGCCTTTCCATTGATCCTACTGACTTGTATTGTTGTTGTCACATTGGCCTACGCTCCAACTTCAACTACAATCGCATATCAACACCCAAATGCTTTTATGATCTATTGCTATGCATTTTCAGAACTCCTCTGAAATTCGACGGTACTCTTTTGGATAACCCTAAACTAATGGTCCTCATTCGATTGCATCAGTGTCACAAATATTTTCTCCAGCCATTTCGTGCCTAAGTGTACACGCCAAACAACCAACATATCACCCTGATATGCATAACTTAGTTTACTGCCTTCAATTCTGACTGACATTGCACTCTTGCAATTCAACAGGCCTTACTGTGGACTAAGTGTTCTTAAATCATATGCGCCTACGCCAAATCATGCCATGCCTTAAGGTATGCATGCTATGATTCCATACCACTCTGGTATGCGTCACAATCCATAGACTTTGTTTTCTTCAGCAATGCAACAAAACTTACACTAGATTTGGACTCCAAATCATATTTTAAATTACGCCTCCTAGCTTTACACCATTTGTATGCCAAAGAACCATCACCTTGTTGTTCTTTGCTTGCATTTTCGCTACACCTTGATTGAAATGAATGACTTTAGCCATGACTTAGGAAACCTGGGTTTTTACGGTTGTCTCACTAGACTAGGTTCCTCTTCACGTGCCTTTGAAACCATCAATTGAAGCACCACTTGCTCTTTCAAAATGCTACACTTTGACGTGGCGGAAAAACAACATCATGTTCTTTCTAACAATGAGTTATTCTTAACTCAAATACTTGTGGAATTACATCTTCATTATTGTTGCTTTACACCATGCCTTCGTTGCCAAATGCCTTCGCACTTCCACATAACTCTCAACAACAAACTCGACTATGCCACCAACTCTTCTATTTTCTCCTTTCACTTTCAGCGTCTTCTATTGCATATTTTGGCTTAGTATGCTACGTAACATCTTCCACGTGAACTAGATTTACTTTTAACGAAAGAGGTAAGATCTTTCACTTCAAATACCCTCATTCACTATTACCTTACATAGAGAGACTTCATTCCAACACCAAGGTCCACTCGACCCAAACTGAAAGTATACTCAAATTTGAGCAAATACTCGTGCCAACTGATTGCAAATTGTAAGACCTAGCAAGCCTTGAAATACTGACTTCATCTTCACTTCTAAGCAACAAAGGAAGCGAGAAAGCACTTATTGTCCCCAATATAACAATTCACTTTGCCACATGCACTCTTCCAACTATCAATGTTCGTATACCACTCCCGTAACGAAGCACACTATAATTGACACTTAGTTGAGTACTCCTTTTAGACTGATGCTATCATTTTTCTTTAGATTTTATGAAAATTTCTTCAAAAAGGACCTCATGCCATCTTTATGCATCACCACTACTTTTTCCTTCTTTTTCCATGCATCTATGATTCGTCTAACTTGCATCTCCAACCGCATCATACATCTTGGCCATGCCCAAATCTCATTTGGCGCATGCTACTGTTGCATTCCTGCTATGCCAATTAGCACCCAAATCTTGACACAAACTTTTGCACCTTTGCACAACTGAAACAGACTTAACTTGGTGATTCTGAGCATCACCATAGAGCTCAGCAAAGTAATATCACTCAATGACTTTCGCGGACAATTATTTTGGACAATTTTAACAAGGCACAATCCTTGCAAATGAGGCGTCACTTCCTACGTTCCATGAAGTAAGAATGTCACATTTTTCTTCAAACTTGGAACTCATTTTTACTGCCCATGCACAACTGGAAACTCTTGTCTTTCCCCTTCTCCAAAATCAACTCCAGTAGCAACAATTGTTGATTTGAAGTCGACAAGAACATACGCTTGTGGTTATGATCAAATGCAGGTTTTTGGACACCCTTATCCAAGCATACTGATCCCACTCATAAACCAGGTGCAAGCACACTCCTTGTGCTCATCTAGCATCAATGAAAAACTCTTTGCAAACACAAAACCGTGGTATATCGGTTATTCCCTAACTTGTGCTTCTGTCTTCAGCCTTTCCATAAGCTTTATGCTAGATAAGAATTGGCCATCCAATTCTTCCTTCATGGCTTCAAATTGCCACAAACATTGCTGGTTCGGAACCAGACTTTTGCATTACCACCAAGGTACATGCATTCAAGAGAGATAACTATAATCTTCCATCAACTGGCTACGATGAAAACACCTTCAATCTATCACATAGACATGTTATTCATCTACTTTGTGAAAAGGGGGGGGGGGGGGGGTCTAACAACACCACCCAATATTTCCCTTAGCAGTCTGTATGGACAAACTCGAATATACTTTCAAGAGAATCAACAAGACTCAATCAATTAAAAGTATATCAACGAGTTTATATCTCCCTCTTGATTTGATTTACTCAAGCAAATCTTGCGAGTTCTCATCAAATACAAGGAATAACTTGGATGGTACCAAAGACTAATGTCCAAGGATCAATCAATGACAATCAAACAACCAAAGGTTGGATTATACCAATTGATGATCTAAACGCACAACCTATATTGTTTCAATTATAAAGATAAAATAGTATAATGCGGAAACTGAAATAACACGGACACCAGAAATTTTGTTAATGAGGAAATGACAAATGCAGAAAAACCTCGGGACCTAGTCCAGATTGAAAACACACTGTATTAAGCCGCTACAGACACTAGCCTACTCCAAGCTAACTTCGGACTGGACTATAGTTGAACCCCAATCAGTCTCGTGCTGATCAAAGGTACAGTTGTACTCCCTACGCCTCTGATCCCAGCAGGATGCTGCGCACTTGATTCCCTTAGCTGATCTCACCCATAACTAAGAGTTGCTACGACCCAAAATCGCAGGCTTTGACAATAAACAAATCTGTCTCACACAGACAAGTCTATCAAAGGATCAATTAATCTCCCACAGAAAAACCCTAAAGTTTTTGTTCCGTCTTTTGATAATAATCAAGGTGAACAAGAACCAATTTATAATACGGTCTTATATTCCCGAAGAACAACCTAGATTAATCAATCACCTCACAACAATCTTAATCGTATGGTAGCGAAACAAGATGTCGTGGAATCACAAACAATGCAACGAAGATGTTTGTGATTACTTTTTATATCTTGCTTATCGGAGAAATCAAACAATCTCAAGCCAATCAATATGATTGTACTATTACGATAGAAGATAAAAGTAGTTTCTTTCTGGGTTCACAATCCCAATGAAGTCTTCAAGTCGTTAACCTGGTTTTAGAAGAAGAAAACCAAAGGTTAAAAGAGAATCGACTCTAGCACGCAAACTAGTAGCACACGTAAGGTGTGGGGATTAGTTTTGCAGAGCTGTTAGATGTCCCCTTATATAGTCTTTCAAATTAGGGTTTTGCCATAGTTACAAAACAATCAATATACACCGTTAGATGAAAACCTGATTTAGATTCAAGCTAATATTTCTCAACCGTTAGATCGAAAACTTAGCTTGTTATACACAAATGACTGTACGCTTCTAGGTTTGTTAACCGCACCCAAACGTGTACATTCCAATAAGAGGATTTCATACCAACCATGTTCTTTTTCACCATAACTAGTTCAAGTGACTTAAATGAACTAGTTGAGAGAGTTGTTCAATTTCAAGGAAATCTTATGTAACTACAAAAGACACAATTGAAGCAAAGATGATTTGATTCACTCAAACCGGTTCATGAACTTTCATAGCCATGGTTTGCAGAATCATTCCTTAGCCTTTTAAGATATATAACCCTCTCAAGTTCGCAGACTAGGTTCGCGGACTTAAGACACCGGACAGAGTTTACAAACTCCAGCAGAGATTCTCGGGATGAGAACTTCGCCAGTTCGCGGACTGGGTTCGCGGACTTGGCTCATGCAAGTAGTTTGTCAACTCCAGCAGAAATTCTCGGGTTTGAGAACTTCGGCAGTTCGCGGACTGAGTTCGTGGACTTGTCACTTGCCATACTTCTGGTTCTCTTGATCAACAAAGTTCTAAAACTTCGATTCAAGGAATACATTGGTTATGTAATCTAAACTCTCATTCCAATCATTGAAACATTCTTAGAGGAAGTTATACAGTTGTTACACCATTTCTCGTCAAAGCAATTTCCAAAGTGATTGAAACATTCATGACTTTCGTCACTAGGTAAAGATAAACTTGGTCGAAGCGAAAAGCTTACCATCACATATTTAAAGATATAGATAGGCGAGGTATACTCGGCTCGAAATATCAAATGTGTATAATCTAGTCTATATGTATAGCATACGACTTTTGTCTCAAAGAGTAGGAGATTGAATAGATAGACTTTTGAGTGACAGATAAGTTCAAGTCTCCACATACCTTTTTGTCGAGAAGTTCCACCGGTTCCTTGAGTAGTCCTTCTACTTGTATGATGAATCTCCATGAAGTCCTTGAGCTCAACTACTCTTAATATCCTAGTCCGAGACTTAGCTATAAGAGACTAGAAATCAATACTTATAGTTTTGATCACTAACATTGACAAACATGCTTGAGATAGCAATGCATGCGAGTTTGACCGAGCAGTGCTCTAACAATCTCCCCCTTTGTCAATTTTAGTGACAAAACTATCAATACATATGGAATACAAAAAGATAATGAAACTTTAGTAGCTCCTATTCCACATGTCTAATCTTCAACATTCCTCGAAAACATCGTCACTTCCAAGTACTCCAATGATCCCAAAGGTTGTAAGTTTAGCACCATTGTTGTTGAAGATCCGTAGCTATAACAATGAGAAAGCATCGGTCTCGATCATTGTTATACAATGTCATAGTATTATTACACAGTGTCAAAGTTCAATTGTATCACAACTTCAAAAATAATACTATGGTGATATGTATCACTCCCCCTTAGTCAATACTCCATCTCACATTAAAACCACTCCCCCTTACACAATGATCCGAAAACCATATGTGTTTGTAGTGTGACCTACATATTAATTCTCCCCCTTTTTGTCAATAAAATTGGCAAAGGTACAAGAACGGGATCATAATGAAATTTCTGTAAGAGACATTTCATGACTGAGAGGAAGAAACACACATCATAATTTAGATGCAATAATATAGCCGAAGCTAACAGCATTCATCAAGGAGTTTAAAGATACAAGATAACCCCTCTAAAATTCCACAGCCGCACACCCCTCAAGATATGACCATTAAGCACAAGTTCAAAAGAACTCTCCCCCACTTGATGTCATTCCTGAAAGAACAACAACGAGCGACCTTAATTTCAAGAGAAAAGAAGGATTTTTATTGGACACCAAAACCATGAGAATGATTTTTATATCCAAACTCAATCAAATTAATCATAAGAAAACCCACGATTAATTTAATCGGAAAACATAATCAAATTAACCACAAAAGTGATTAATTTAATTCATTGTGCTCAACATAAGTAAACTTACGGAGCAACGACTAAGTTAACCATACAAGAGAGTGATTGGATTAATTGTTCATATACTCAACACAAGAGAGCTTGTGGAGTAATACCTAAATAACCAACAAGATGATTAATTTAGTTCTAAAATGCTCAACATAAAGTATCTTATGGAACAACCAACAAAGCTAATCAAAAATTAATCAACTTCGTCGTATCGTGCTCAACATAAGACACATTATGGAGCCTCACGGTAATACAAAAAGGATGGATCAATGAAGATCAATACCGTGGAATACACAAGGATTCATTCTTTTGCACAAGCATATACAATAGAAATAATCCTTGGATACAAAAGATTTTAACCTATCTTTCATCAAAGATTGACAATATAGGCTTAACTTTTGTATATGTCAAAAGTCTATTCATTCTTAAACCAATAAACAAATGTTGATTATGAACGACTTTACTTTTGACAAAATATGGGACAACATAGTTGATGAGTGCCAAATAGTGCATATTTCTACAACCTTTTATTGGCAAATAACTCATCTTTTTGCACTTTAAAATCATATATTATCCCAAATTCGGTGTTTTCTTTGTTTTCAAAAAAAAAACTTGTACTAATTAATCTTGTGTTTTTAGGTACTAAATAAAGCTTGGATGAATTGAGAAGCCCAAAAGAGCAGAGAAATGGTAGCTAGCGGCGATCGTAATAGAGACAACACAAGGCTCCCGCAAGAAAGCCTTGAAGCGTGAAGGAATATCGTAAAGAACAACCGCAATCCGCTTGCGCACCTTTGGCAAGCCGCTTGCGAGAGCTACTGAAGCAGTGGTCTTGGTAGAGAATCCAAATCCGAACCCAATATCCAAACCCGTTCAACACCCGAACTGTCAGATCACTATATTTGCCAATCATCCTACAATTCATACTCTCAACACATCAACGTTTGATACTCTCGCGCAACACCGTAACACCTTATATCTCCTCCCTTAATCGACCAGAAGAACTCCTTCTTCAATTCTATCTCTCTTTCACAGAACCACCACCACTTGCATCTTCCGTACACTAAAAGAACAGTAACCCTAAAAGAACAGATTTACAGGGGGTTAGTCCACGAGTGAGTTGGAGGGAGTTTAATGTATTTTGAATCTTGGGGATTTTGAGGGAGTGTAAGAGAGTATAGGGAGTTTGAGAGAGTTTGGTGTGTTGAGTGTAGGGAGTTTGAGAGACTCTCCCAAAATCTCTACTTTTTTGAGAGATTTGGAGTGAGGCAAAAATACACTATGAACTCCCTAGAACTCCCAAAAAAAAAACAAACTCCCTATCATTCTACTTTTTACCACTAACAGGGAGTTTAAGAGTTTCTTTCAAACTCCCCCACGACTAACGGGGTTTTTTAGGGAGTTTGGGAGACTCTTCTAAACTCTCCCACGACTAACGGGGATTTTGAGAGACTCCCTAGAACTCCCTCACGACTAACGGGAAAAAACACAACTACACCCAACTCCCCCAACTCCCTTGAGGACTAACACCCTGTTAGAGAGGTAGAGTTAGGGTTAGCTGAACAATTGGGGGAGCATCGATTCAATGAAGTTGCAGGGAAATTGAAGGCAGAAAAAGTTAATGAAGTGTGGTTGGTGAGTTGGGTTATCATTAATTTTCGAATAGAAGAAGGATTGAGAGCTTTTGTGTATAAATAGCGGACGATTTCTCTGTAACAATCATCCAAAAATTAGCTGGGTCAATTTTCTAGTTTAATATCATTGTTTGCAACCTGTTATCATGTTCTAAATACTTCTGCTAGGGTTGAGATGAAGCCCTAGCTTAATGCTTTGTTATTTTTACTCTTGATAATAATCTTGTTGTGCTTAAATGATTTAGAATAGAACTCCATCTTAGGGGCTTCAACACTTTACTTTCACAGTGTATGTCATGCATCCATTGTAGTTAGAATTATCCTGTGTTGTAGAACTGCAGCTCATGCTTCATCACATATATTGACCTTTTGATTAGTTGTGCCTTAAACAGACAGTTAATGCTTATGGAAGATATCTTAGTCGCGATTGGATTATTCACATTGTAGTCACCTTGGATATACAGAAGATTGACATCTCCCCTGTTATCAGATATAAGGACAAGGTTAGTATCATTAGGAAAGTAACTAGTATAAGTTAGTGGTGGATTCAACTGCCCTAGTACCCTCATCATCAATTGCCTTATTTACATCTTGCTTTGCATCTTGCGTTACCATTTCTGTTACTATCAAACACCTTTGTCGTATCGACACAACCAAAAATCGTTTTGTTACTCTTATTCGAATCAGTATAGGAAGACTTTAACTTCAACTTTACACCCTCCAAGTCCTTGTGGATCGACTCGTGCTTACTCTGTTTTACAGACTCGACACTGTATACTTGCAGTTAGCACAATTGTAGGCTTGTTCAGAGACCTACCAAGTTTTTGGCGCCGCTGCCGGGGACTCGATAGCGGTGTAAGTGTTTCTCTGGTTCCACTTTACTGATTTTTAATATATTGTTGTATATATGTGTTAGTAGATTGCATCCTGTTGTTAGTATCAGCTGTAATTTTTAAACTTCATCAATTCTGCATTCCGTTCCCTTTTGTTTTGGTTTATTTGTGTTCTGTTTTAAGTGCACTCTCATAGTAGCATCATTGTCCTGTAAGATAATATTATTCCTGTGTTCTCTTTAGCATAGCTCTGTTGTGAACTCCATCTGTCTGTATAATTGCATCTTTATTTTCCTGTAGTTTCATTCATTGTATTCCGACCATCCGCATCTTAGCTCTATAAGCATTGGCTGTAGCTCTAATTTCAGTCGCGTACCTGCATTATTTTTCAGTCCTTTTTGTTAGTTAGTCAAGTTTTGCATCATTGTCCTGTAGCATAAGCTGGTAGCATCTTGTAGTTTAACTTTAATCCATTTGTATAAACTGCATCTTATTTCAGTAGGTTCGCTGAGTATTTGTATTGTACTCATATCAAGTTTGAGCTTGTTTTCATCCATAGCTAGCTCTGCTCTGTAATTTAGGTTGTACTGCAACTTGTCACTTTTGCACTTAAATTGGTTCTGCAAGTATAAACATTTCAGCATGACTTAGACTTTGCTTAAAAAAAAAAAAAAAAAAATATCTGCAATCTGTGTTTGTAGTCTCAGCATCTGTGTCAGTAGCTTTGTTAGTGTCACTACCCTGTAAAAATATCTTTTAGTTTCTCTGTAATATATTGTTACTTAGCTGATAGTTGCATCACTTAGCTGCATTCTGTGTCTAGTGTTCTTTTACATAGCCCTGTTTGCATCATAATTACTCGACCCATTTGCATATCTGTAACATATCATTTCATATTAATAGGTTTAGTTCTTTTGTTTTTAGTGTAACGTACATTTAGTCCACTAGAATCTGTAGCTTTTTGTTTGGACTCCTTTCTACCATTTTAGCGTAACTTAGTACGTAAGTTTTAGTCATAAATTGCTTTTTTTTTTCCCCACCTAAATTCTATCTGTAGTTAGAAATTTTAGTAAGTCAGTCATAGTGTAGAGTCTCATATGAACCATTTAAGTCTCTCATTTTCATAGTTGGTCGTAGTTCATAGCTTAGATTTTCTTGCTTTATTTCCATTATCTTTAGCTTAATTGAATATACTTTTGTATAATCATTTCAAACATTTTGCATCTCATTTACTTTTCTTTTCCCAGTTAAAACTAGTCTGTAGGTGCATATAGTAGATATAGTATATATTAACTTGTTGTCATCTGTAGCTATTGAGTAGTCACAGTCTAGTAGTATATCATTCCATAAATCACCGCTTTTCCTTAAGTAGCTGCAGTTTGTCTTGTTTTTCCACTAAAATTTGATCTGTATTCCAACTTTAATGTTCATTGGTGGTACTGCATAGTTCTGTAATTTGCCGTTTCATTTTCTGTTGTTGGTAATAGCCTTTGTGCTTTCTATGCACTTCTTAGTCATGTATATAGTTGTTTAGATCTCTGTTCCCCTGTTAGTTTTAACGATTCTTAGCTTTGGTGATTAGTTAGTTGTAATTTCAGAGCACCATCATTCTGTTCTGTAGTATAGCTTGTACATTGGTAAAATCTCTAGATTTTGTAATCTTCTGCATGGTACAGTCTGTTGTGACTCTCATGTGACGGCATCTTGTCACTTTTGCGAGTAAATTGCTTCTGAAGTCTTAAACAACTCAGCATAACCAAATTTTTGTAACCTGTGTCTATAGTCTCAGCAAGTGTATGGTGGTTTTGTTAATCCACTGCTACTCAAAAATTTTCATTCCCCTGTGACATATCAACACAAGCACTCTGGCATCGCTTGTACATCATTATATTATGTGTTAACCTGAACCTGTTCCATTATAACTGTGTAGCTTCTGATAAGCTCAATCTGCCCTGGTTAACAATTCAGCAGAGTAGTTCGAAATCACTGTTATGCTGTAAATTCTTTGGATCCAGTTCTAATCAATAAGTGATATTTCCTTGTCTTTGCTTTGAGTTACACAATTTTGGGAACTGATAACTTCTTTCGAGAAAACCAGGTACCTTTGAAACTAAAGCACAAGCGAAGGAAAAGAAAGGGAGCATCAGAACGTGGTTATCTTGCCTAAACCCGGTTTATATAGGCGGTATCACGCTCAAACCCTAGTTCTCTGATAACTTCCATGATTGCTTGAACTGTAGTCTCACTGATCAGTATTGAATCTCTGAATTGCTAATAATCTGTCTTTAATGAAAAGCATGATTACCTGCTGAATTTGCTGTGTTCTGTGAGCCATATGAATTCTGAAACATACTGAATCTGCATAATTTCTTGACTGATCAGTGCAGCATTTTTGAATCTGTGTGCATAATTTCAAAAACTAGTTGTTGATCCCCATAGACATGATCTGTGATATACGACAACTGTCTGTTGAACTAATTGCCTTGGCATCTGTGTGCATGAATTTGTGATACTAGAAAGCATTATTTCGCTGAATCTCTTAATATAAACAGAACCTGTGTTTGTGTGTGATCATCCCTGAAACTGTTAGAATCTGTATGCATAATTCTAAAAAACTAGCTTTTGAGCGTGGGAGTACTGAGTGTGCTTTGGTTAGCCGAGTGTGTTAGCTGTGCTGTTGTTGTTAAATCTCTAAATCTGTCTGCCTACTGAGCATCATCTGTGTCCTGAATTTGGCACCTGCTTGTTATTGCACTTTTGATCTCTTAATCTCGTCAGAACCTGTGCATTTGTCACTGTCATTGACTTTTTGTTGAACTAGTTGCCCTGGTACCTTTGCGCATGATTCTGTGATACATGAGTAGCATGTTTACCTGCTAAATATGCTGTCTTTTGTGGGTATCTAAAGTCTGAAACATATTGAGTCTACACGCACCAGCCCGTTAAGAGTTTTGTGCAGTTGCTGCTTGTCTAATCGGTGGAACTTAATAGTTCTGTGTGCATAGTTTAGTCCCTAGGACTAACTTTTGGTTCTCGAGACTCTGTTACCTGAATTTTGACTCCCTTGATTGTCTGAGTACTGTAACATGGATAGTATGCATGCTAGGCTATGATTGTGACCTTTAGAGACCAAACAAATCGACTAGTTAGAATTAGTCAAGCGGAAGTAGTCGACATACCCAATTCTGAAATAGATAGTTCTGACCAATCTGAGACGATGGGTGAAGAGCTAAACCAGCCCTGTAGTCTCAAGGACTACATGTACCAAACCAGGGCAAGCCAGCCCTCTTGCATCATTCTACCAGCTGATGCTGGTCAGTTTGAACTTAAGGCAAGTACCATTCACATGCTCCCTGTGTTTAGAGGGGTTGATGCTGAAAACGCCTACCACCATGTTAGAGATTTTGAAGATATTTGTGGGACTCTGCGTTTTAACCAAATGTCGGAAGAGTCCCTCAAACTGAGACTGTTTCCTTTCTCTTTGAAAGAAAAAGCCAAGTCCTGGCTGCATGCCTTACAACCACAGTCCATTAGAACATGGGAAGACCTTACAAAAGAATTTTTCAAAAAGTTTTTCCCTAACCATAAGACTGCGACAATTCGTCAAAGTCTGAATGGTTTTGAAAAATGGATACTTGTGCAAATTTTGTATGAAGGTCTAGATGTTACCATCTGAACCACAATTGAGTCAATGTGTAATGGTTTATTCATTGACAAGAGTGCTGATGAGGCTTGGACTTTCTTAATCGAAGTCGCCGAGAAGACTCAGCAATGGGAGTCTATCCGTGAGCCCAAAAAGACCAGCCCTGTAGCTAATGTCCATAGAATCGATGTCTGATTTTGAAGAAAAGGCAAATGTTGCATCCTTGGCTAGGAGAGTAGAATCGCTAGAGCTGCAGAAGAATGTGAAAACTACTGCCCCTACTCTCCGTGACCAAATAGAGACAGCCACTTGTGCGGCATGTCATGGTTCAGACCACCTAGTGGATACTTGTCCAGACCTACATGCATTTCAAGAGTCTAGACTAGAACAAGCCAATGCTTTGTATCATAAGCAAGAGAACAATCCTTATTCTCAGACCTACAACCCAGAGTGGAGGAATCACCCTAATTTCTCATGGTCCTAAGGGCCTGTACAAGGGGGTACAATGAGTAATAACCAAGGATATTCATATCCTAGAAACTCCCAAGTACAAACACATACACAATACCCTGTTGAGAAAAGGCCTAGTTTTGATGATGGTGTAAACCAAATGAATCAAAATCTTTTGCAATATCAGAAGTTAAATGACCAGAGACTTGCGAGTTTAGAACTCAAAATAGGTCAAATGTGTGATGCACTGAACGAGAGAGAAAAAATAAAACTCCCTAGTCAACCTCAACAAATTCAGAAAAGTGCATTTCAGGCAAGCACCTCAAATTGTAACGAGTCCTCTCACAATCAGGTAAATGGTGTCACCACTCTTCATAGTGGTAAGGTTGTTTATAACAATATAGGTATACCCCAGTCGAGTGAGTCTAACTCAGACTCACCGGTGCATACAATTCCACAGAAAACACCTGATGTGGAAAAGGAATCTGAGCATGATAGTGACTCTAAGAATTCCACCGATGTCAATGTCTCTGCACCAGCGCATATCCCTGTTGCTCCATTTCCTCAAAGATTGGTGCATCAAAAGAAAGGTACCCAATACAATGAGATGTTAGAAATGTTTAAACGAGTCAATATAAACATCCCCTTTCTTGAGGCAATCAAGCAGATACCTTCATATGCTAAATTCTTGAAAGATCTATGCACACAAAAGCGGAAGCTTCGTGTGCATAAGCGTGCCTTTCTCACTGAACAGGTAAGTTCCATAATTCAAAACAAAACACCACCTAAGTTTAAGGACCCAGGTAGTCCTACTATCACCTTCACTATAGGTAAACATATAATTAATTGATAGAGCTTTGCTATACTTAGGTGCAAGTGTGAACCTTTTTCCATACTCTGTGTATGTGCAATTAGGTCTTGGGGAATTGAAACCCACTCCTGTTACGCTACAGTTAGCGTACAGATCTATGAAAATCCCTCTGGTATTGTTGAAGATGTGTTGATCAAGGTTGAAAATTTTTATTTTTCAGTGGACTTCATTGTGTTAGATACCCAACCTGTGCAATATACTGATGATCATATTCCTGTCATTTTAGGACGTCCTTTCTTGGCAACGTCCAATGCTATCATAAATTGTCGTAATGGAGTGTTGAATTTATCTTTCAGTAACATGACCGTAGAACTCAATGTTTTTAACATTAGTCAACAACCATGGATTGTGATGATAGTGATTTGCATGAGATTAACATGATTGAGAGTCTGATTCAAGACTCATTGCCTGACATTTTATCGGTGGACCCTTTGCAAGCATGTTTAGATAACTTTGACTTAGATCTGTTTGAATCTAAGTACATTAGTGAGGTTCACTAGTTGCTTGAATCTGTGCCACCGATGGATATTTCCAAATGGAAAAATGCAGTGGAGTCACTTCCACTCTCTGATTCCGAATCTGCCCCAATTCCTGATGAACCACCTAAGCTTGATTTGAAACCATTGCATGATACTTTGAAATATGCTTTTTTAGGTCCTTCTGAGACTTTGCCTGTCATTATTGCATCATGTTTAGACACAGAGCAGGAAAGTCAACTTTTAGAAGTGCTTAAAAAACATAAAGAGGCCTTAGGGTGGACCATCTCATACCTTAAAGGTATAAGTCCCACAATCTGCATGCATTACATAAATCTTGAAGAAAATACTAAACCATCTAGGGAAATGAAAAGGAGACTTAACCCCAACATGAGAGATGTTGTTAAGGGGGAGATTTTGAAATTGCTTGATGTGGGTATCATATACCCAATTTCAGATAGCCAATGGGTCAGTCCCATTCAAGTTGTACCCAAGAAGTCTGGCATTACTGTAGTTCAAAATGAAATGAATGAGCCAGTTCTCACTCGTGTGACCACAGGGTGGCGAGTTTGCATTGACTATAGAAAGTTGAACACGGTGACGAAGAAAGATCATTTTCCCCTTCCCTTCATCGACGAAATGCTAGAAAGGTTATCAAGACATAGTCACTATTGTTTCTTAGATGGCTATTCAGGTTATAACCAGATTCATATAGCACCCGAAGATCAACCAAAGACCACAATTACCTGTCCTTATGGAACATTTACTTACCGTCGTATGCCTTTTGGGTTGTGTAATGCACCCGCTACTTTTCAACGTTGCATGATGAGCATCTTTTCTGACATGGTAGATAAGTTTCTTGAAATTTTCATGGATGATTTTTCTGTCTTTGGATCTTCTTTTGATGAATGTTTGCATCATCTTACTCTTGTGCTGATTAGATGTAAGGAAAAGGCATAGAAGTAGATAAAGCCAAAGTTGATTTCATTCAACATTTTCCTCAACCTCTCTATGTGAGGGAGATAAGGTCATTCTTGGGCCATGCCGGTTTTTACCGGCGATTCATCAAAGACTTTAGTAAAATTTCAAGACCTTTGTGTAGTCTTCTTGCAAAAGATGTTGCATTTGTCTTTGATGACGCTTGTAAAAAGGCGTGGGAGCAATTGAAATCTCTTCTCACATCTAATCCTATAGTCAGACCACCCGACTGGACCTTGCCATTTGAAATTATGTGTGATGCGTCTGACTATGCTGTAGGAGCTGTTTTAGGTCAGCGAGTAGACAAGGTCCCTTATGTGATCTACTATGCTAGTAAAACACTGAATGATGCTCAAATGAATTATTCAACCACTGAGAAAGAATTGCTAGCTGTTGTGTTTGCATTGGATAAGTTTAGGTCTTACTTGATAGGATCTAAAGTCATCATATATTCTGACCATGCTGCATTGAAATATCTTTTGTCTAAAAAAGATGCTAAAGCTCGTGTAATTCGATGGATACTCTTGTTACAAGAGTTCAATATCGAAATTCGAGATAAGAAAGGGTCTGAAAATGTTGTTGTTGATCACTTGTCTAGGTTGAATGTTGAATCTATTGACGAATCCTTGCGTATTCGAGAATCATTACCTGATGAACAACTGATGCTTGTGTCTGAAATGCCTTGGTTTGATGATATTGTTAACTACCTTGCTACGGGTAGGATGCCTTTGCATTGGTCTAAACAAGACCGTTCTAAGTTCTTAGCCGAAGTTAAACACTTCTTTTGGGATGACCCATACCTGTTTAAGTACTGCCCAGACCAAATCATTAGGAGATGTGTCCCCAATTCTGAACAAAGAGATGTCATCTCTTTCTGTCATGATCATGCATGTGGAGGCCATTTTAGTGCCAAGAAAACTGCTGCAAAGATCTTGCAGAGTGGTTTCTATTGGCCATCATTGCTCAAAGACAGTCACGCCTTTTGCGTTTCATGTGAACGATGCCAGAAATTAGGAAGTATCTCAAGAAAAACATGATGCCCTTACAACCTATTTTGATCGTTGAATTGTTTGATTTATGGGGTATTAATTTCATGGGTCCATTTCCTAACTCTGAAGGTATGTTATACATTCTTGTTGTTGTTGATTATGTCTCTAAGTGGGTAGAAGCCATAGCCTCCAAAACAAATGACCATAAAGTAGTTCTTTCTTTTCTAAAAGAAAACATCTTCTCTCGTTTTGGTACACCTAGGGCAATAATCAGTGATGGTGGTACTCATTTTTCTAATAGACTTTTTGAATCACTTATGCACAAGTATGGAATCACTCATAAGGTAGCAACCCCATACCATCCTCAGACCAGTGGCCAAGTAGAAGTCTCTAATAGGGAAATTAAACATATTCTTGAAAAGAAGGTCAAGCCAACTAGGAAAGATTGGTCTTTGCGTTTAAATGATGCTTTGTGGGCCTATAGAACTGCATACAAACTCCCATTGGCATGTCCCCTTACAGACTAGTGTATGGTAAAGCTTGTCATCTACCTGTTGAGTTAGAACATCGTGCATATTGGGCTGTTAAAAAGTTGAACTTTGATCTTGATAAGGCTGGTACCCAAAGGAAACTTCAACTCAATGAGTTGGAAGAATTACGGAATGATGCTTATGATAGTGCCAATATGTATAAACATAGGATGAAAGTGTTTTATGACAAGCGCATTTTGCGCAAGTCTTTCATACCTGGTCAAAAGGTTTTATTGTACAACACTCGTCTGCATCTCTTTCCAGGTAAGTTACGTTCTCGATGGAACGAACCATTCGTGGTACGTCCTGTTTTCCCTCATGGAGCTGTAGAACTTGAAAATCCAACAACCAACAACATCTTCAAGGTCAATGGTCAGAGATTGAAACCATTTATGGAGCCACTTCCACCAGATGAGACCACCGACTTGGAAGACCCTGTTTATGTGGACTAAACTGGTCCACCCATGTACATACATATGGATTAACCGTCCATTTTCTTTCCCTTTTCCTTTCTTTTTGTATAGTTTTCATGTGTGCTAACCGATATTTTTGACTTACCGCTAATGTTGTTTGCTTTCAAAAGCATTCATCCATTTATGGTTTAGCACGATCCTTTTGCATACGGTAATATCTTTCCTTAAAATCTTCTCTGCACTGTTCTCCTGGTATGTTGTTATAATTCTGCGTATATATTGCAACATTGAGGACAATGTTAGATTTAGGTTTGGGGGAGTGTTTTGCATATAAAATTTTTAGTCCTTTGCTTTTTTAAAAAAAAAAAAAATCAAATCAAAAAAATTCAAAAATTCAAAAAAATTCTGTAAATACTTGCATAAAAACTCCAACTTTTAGAGATCTTAGAGTCACTAGCATGCTTCTAGCTATATTTACATAGAGAGTCTGACCGAAATAACTGAACTTGGAAGTACTGGAGAACACAATCGGGTTTCTTGTTTGTCTGAGTGTTAAAGTTGGATTTAACCATGCCGGAGGGCAAATTAGGTGCTGCAAAGATATTCTGTAGTAGAATTGTGATCACCCTTAGTGGAGACTACCTATTTTTACATCAAGCGAGGCACCAACCTTCAATTTTTGTGACTATCTAAAAAGTCCTTTTAGAGTGTGTGTCACCGTACATAAATTCTGGGTAGGAATGGTGAGCTACCCAACTTCGCACCACTTTCAGCACTATTTTTGATCTCTTGAGTCCTAATTTTGTCAATCATGAGGATGACGTCTAAAGATGAAAACTCCTTCTTGTAGTTTGATTTGCAGTTGACACCATTCTATCTCTCGACAATATCAATAGGTCCATAGAAACACATTATCATCAACGAGCAGATCAGCGTCAGATTTTATAAAGAGATATTAAAATAGTCCGAGGTTTACATGCAACAATTCAAGTAAGTAAAAAGTTCCAATTCAAAGTGAAGATACAGTACAAAAAGCAGAATTTTATACACATTTGAAGAGGTATTTTACAAGGGCAAACAAAACCAGAAAAAGATGAAAATTAGTGAAGTTCATAAAATCAAGACAATACAGGTTGTGAAGAATTGAGTGATAAAATACTTCATCCATGGCTTTAGTAGTTTCATTATTATTTTGTTATTTTCAGTTTTTGCTTAATTAACAATCAAAAAAAAATCAAAAAATAAATAAAAGTAAATTTAGTGTTTGTTTTTTATTTTGTTTAATAACCACCATGGTAAAAAAGAAGAATTTAAGAGGAAAATTCAAGCAACAAGGAAATTGAAGAGAAGAATTAGAAATTTTCAAGGTTCTAAGAAGCTCAAGAGTTCATCATCAACAGTTGGAGACCGAAGATCGAAGACGTTTCTATGGATGTTGTGAGAGTGGTGTTGATTACCGATCAGATGTGAAGGTAAGTGAGTACTCCCATTCTTGTTAATGGTTGATTTCCTTTCTTAGAGATCATCAGAAAAAGATTCTTTTTGTCCACGATTCTGTGGAGTCTCCAGAAATTATTTCGGAAGGTTCTCCTTCCCACCATTCAACGTGTGCAGGATTTCTCTCTTTATTCCTGTATGCACACATGAGAGACTAAAATAGCGGTCTTTTTGAGTGCAATTATCATAAAACCCTATTAGTGAGGCAGAAGTCGAGGCTTGTGATCACTCTCGAACCCGAATTCTTTCATATGGTGTGGTTACTTCTCGCTCAACTCTTAAGGATGAGAATGCGTTCTTTGGTATTTCTAACTTCGTGTTACTAGCATGCAGAAGCTCTGTGTCCTCATAGCTCCTTGGATGCTTGGGACTCTATTACGCTCTGAAGTTGGAGAGGGTTTTGTGAGTACATCTCTGGTAGGCCCTCACGAGACTATAACTCGTCCAACTAGGGACACCTAGGGGTTTAAAGGCTTAATGCATACGCTAAATGCATTCGAGAAGATCAACGACAGTGGTATAGTTAGGATTTTCTAATTTCTATTTCACTTGAGGACAAGTAAAATTCAGGTTTGGGGGTATTTGATGAGTGCCAAATAGTACATATTTCTACAACCTTTTATTGGCAAATAACTCATCTTTTTGCGCTTTAAAATCATATATTATCCCAAATTTGGTGTTTTCTTTGTTTTCAAGAATAAAAACTTGTACTAATTAATCTTGTGTTTTTAGGTACTAAATAAAGCTTGGATGAATTGAGAAGCCCAAAAGAGCAGACAAATGGTAGCTAGCGGCGATCGAAATAGAGACAACAGAAGGCTCCCGCCAGAAAGCCGTGAAGCGTGAAGGAATATCGCGTAAATAACAGCCGCAATCCGCTTGCGCACCTTTGGCAAGCCGCTTGTGAGAGCTACTGAAGCAGTGGTCTTGGTAGAGAATCCAAATCCAAACCCAATATCCAAACCCGTTCAACACCCGAACCGTCAGATCACTATATTTGCCAATCATCCTACAGTTCATACTCTCAGCATATCAATGTTTGATACTCTCGCGCAACACCGTAACACCTTATATCTCCTCCCTTAACCGACCAGAAGAATACCTTCTTCAATTATATCTCTCTTTCACAGAACCACCACCACTTGCATCTTCCTCCATTAATTCCATTACCCCTTCTCCTCCTTACACTGAGCACAAACTCACCACCATTAAATCCTAATTCTCCATCTCTCTATCTTATCTCTATTTCTATCAAGAACAGTAACCCTAAAAGATAAGATTTAGAGAGGTAGAGTTAGGGTTAGCTGAACAATTGGGGGAGCATCGATTCAATGAAGTTGCAGGGAAATTGAAGGAAGAAAAAGTCAATGGAGTATGGTTGGTGAGCTGGGTTATCATTAATTTTCGAATAGAAGAAGGATTGAGAGCTTTTGTGTATAAATAGGGGACGATTTCTTTGTAACAATCATCCAAAAATTAGCTGGGTCAATTTTCTAGTTTAATATCATTATTTGCAACCTGTTATCATGTTCTAAATACTTCTGCTAGGGTTGAGATGAAGCCCTAGCTTAATACTTTGTTATTTTTACTCTTGATAATGATCTTGTTGTGATTAAATGATTTAGAATAGAAATCCATCTTAGGGGATTCAACACTTTACTTTCACAGTGTATGTCATGCATCCATTGTAGTTAGAATTATCTTGTGTTGTAGAACTGCAGCTCATGCTTCATCACATATATTGACCTTTTGATTAGTTGTGCCTTAAACAGACAGTTAATGCTTATGGAATATATCTTAGTTGCGATTGGATTATTCACATTGTAGTCACCTTGGATATACAGAAGATTGACATCTCCCCTGTTATCAGATATAAGGACAAGGTTAGTATCATTAGGAAAGTAACTAGTATAAGTTAGTGGTGGATTCAACTGCCTTAGTACCCTCATCATCAATTGCCTTATTTACATCTTGCTTTGCATCTTGCATTACCATTTCTGTTATTATCAAACACCTTTGTCGTATCGACACAACCAAAAATTGTTTTGTTACTCTTGTTCGAATCAGTATAGGAAGACTTTAACTTCAACTTTACACCCTCCAAGTCCTTGTGGATCGAATCGTGCTTACTCTGTTTTACAGACTCGACACTGTATACTTGCAGTTAGCACAATTGTAGCCTTGTTCAGAGACCTACCAATAGTTCACGGACGTAAACACCAATATCTCATAACAAATTGCAATATAACAAATCATAAAGATTAAATATTACAAAATATCATCCTCCAAATAGTTTTAGAATTTTAAACCAAAAACCTAAAAACAAGGAGATGAAAAATAATAGCTATGTGTAGTCACAATCATCGCTATTCAAAGCACTAGTTATTCTTCCAACTAAACCAAAAAGAAGACATACTAGGCAACAAAAATAATCAAAAGACACTTGATTTAAGACTCCTTAAACTCTTTCAGCAACGAGAGATTGAACATGGACAAGTTCATCAGTTTCCTTCTTTAGTTCGTTTTTTAGAAAGTCAAGATTCCTTGTTGCAATCCCGAGATGCTCACGAACAACTTCAAAGTCATGAAGAAGATTTCCTACCAGTTGTGCAGACATTTGAACCGGTAGTTTGTTTTCATGATCAACAGCATGAAAGCATGTTATGGAGACATCAATCAATTCGCTGGTCTTGTCCTTCTTGACTTCATCAACCTTGTTGCTTCCATCCATTGTGCACACCCAAAAAGAATTCAATAGAATCTTTTGACTATATGGAACACAATATTTATAAAGCATTCTAAAAAATCCTAGGAACCAAGGCATTCGTGTGGGTCCGGAGCGTGTACGGAGGGATGAAAGGAAGGGACAAGAGACTAGAGAAGAATAAAACTCCAAAAGAAAACTCAATACACTCCTGCCAACTTTCTCAAGATCAGCATCTTGAGAACAAAGAGCATCCTTCTTATTTAAAATAGGGATGCAACCCTATGCAGTCATAGTGTGTTAAGATGAGCATTTGGCTCATCATCATTGACTTATTCTTTCTCTCCTTCAAGGGGATCTAGAGAGGAATCACACATCATAGTTGAAGAAGTTTTAACAAGAGAGGAACTCGAAATACCTGAGCCAGTTGCTATCCAAGTCTTTTTGATGCCCCGTTTGAGATTGTTTATGATGACCTTGAGTTCTGTAACTCGATTATTAATATGCATGAAGTCTGGATCAAGAGTCTTGGAATCACATTCTTCTTCAGGACGAGACAAGGATTTTACCCTTCTTTTCCTATGCCTTTTTCTCTTTTCAGAGTTATTTAGGAAGTCAGTAGCTCTGCTATTGTTCTTCCTCTTACCTTTGTTGGCGTTTTTTGATCCAACAACACAATCAAGAAAGAACTTACTACGGTGTCTTGTTTGATTGTAGAAACTGTAATTTGGCCCAACAACATGAGGGACAGGTTTAATAACTTCTTTAGACACCCATGCGAGAATGTTGTGAAGTTTTTCATTCCTAATCCGAAAACGACATTTCTGCTCAGGATGTCCTTTGTTTACGCAGTAATAGCAGTTCAAGGGTTTGCCTGTCTTTATGCGAGTCAATTTAGAGGGAGAACAGTCCTTGCCTTTAGATATATTGCATGATGCGATCGGATTTTCAAATGAGGAATTTTCGATAGCTTTAACGAAATTGATCTTACTAGTTCTTGGAACGTTTATTCCTTTATAGCCCAGACCACGTGTGTCACGCTGTTCTTTACATGCTCCAATCATAGAAGATAATTTTGTAGAGCTCGAATTGAACCTTCTCAGATTCTCTTCCAGTGATTTTGCCTTATCAAGAGCAGCAGCAAGATCAGTTTCCAAGGATTTTTCTTTGGCAAGGAGACTGAGTTCTTTGTCATTAAAACATTTTGGTTGAGAGTCATATCTTGCATCAGCATCTACAAGTTTTTCTTTCAACAAACTGAGATTTCGGAGGATATTATCACACTCAGACCTTTTTGTGCGTAAATCTTCATCACGATCTTTAACGATAGATTTTAGGAGTCTATACCCACCATCATATCCTTTAAAGAGTTTTCTCAACTTTCAGTTATCTTGACAAAGAGGAGCCATGTAGTTTCTCAAGCAAGTTATTGACTTCTTCTCTTTCAAAGCACGATCAAACAGCTGGATATATTGAGCAACTTCCTCATCAACACTTTGCCCTTCTTCTGAATCACTATCATCTGAAAGATCATCCAATTGTTCATCAAGAGATTCTTCCCAATCGAATGCAGATTCATATAAGGGACAAGAGACAGAGTTTCTCTTAGAGGTTTCAGGACTTTGAAACACATCAGAGTGATTCTGAACTGATGTTGCGTTATTAGAGATAAAATCGTCCATCCTTAGATTTCCACAAACACAGAATTTTAAGGTCTTGAACGTGTTTGCCTGCTCTGATACCAATTGAAAAGGAGGGGGTCTAACAACACCACCCAATATTTCGCTTAGAAATTTGTATGGACAAACTCGAATATACTTTCTGTTAGAGCATAGCTCGGTCGACCTCGCATGCGTTGTTATATAAAGCATGTTTGTCAATGTTAGTGATCAAAACTATAAGTCTTGATTTATAGTCTATTATAGCTAAGTCTCGGACTAGGATAGAAAAGTGTAGTTGAGCTCAAGGACTTCTTGGTGATACATCATACAACGACGAAGATATATACTAGGAACCGTGGAACTTCATCAACAAAAAGTTATGTGGAGACTTGAACTTATCTATCACTCAAAAGTCTATCTCTTTTATCTCCTACTTATGAGACAAAAAGTCGTATGCTGTATATACTAGATCATGCACATTTGACATTTCGAGCTGAGTATTCATTGCTTATCTTTTCTCAAAATCTTGTGTTGGTAAAGCGTTTCGCTTTGATCAAGTTTATCTTCACCTAGTGACGAAAGTCATAAAAAGTTTCAATCACTTTTGAGAATTGCTCTGACGTGAATCGGTCTGTGAATAACGGCTACATATCGTCCTCTGAGAATGTCTAAATGATTGGAATTAGAGTTTAGATTACATAACCATGTATTCCTTGAACCGAAGTTTTCGAAATTTGTTGATCAAGAGAAGATGCAAGATTAGATCACACAACTACGATAAAAGTAGTATCGGTCTGGCTTCACAATCCCAATGAAGTCTTTAAGTCGTTAACCTGGTTTTAGAAGAAGAAAACCAAAGGTTAAAGGAGAACCGACTCTATCAAGCAAACTAGTAGCACATGTAAGGTGTGGGGATTAGTTTTGAAGAGTTGCTAGATGTCCCCTTATATAGTCTTCCAAATCAGGGTTTTTCCTTAGTTACAAAGAAATCAATATCCACCGTTAGATGAAAACCTGATTTAGATTCAAGCTAATATTTCTCAACCTTTATATCGAAAACTTATCTTCTTATACACAAATGATTGTACGCTTCTAGGTTTTTTAGCCGCACCCAAACGTGTACATTGTTGGTTCAACAATAGTTTACCAAAAGGTTAACCATAAAAGTATTTCATACCAACCATGTTCTTCTTCACCATAACTAGGTCAAGTGACTCAAATGAACTAGTTAAGAGAGTTGTTCAATTTCAAGGAAATCTTATGTCACTACAAAATACACAATTGAAGCAAAGATGATTTGATTCACTCAAATCGGTTCATGAACTTTCATAGCCACGGTTTGCAAAAGCATTCCTCAGCCTTTTAAGATTAAGTTCAGAAATCATCTTTAGATATATAACCTTCTGAAGTTCGCATACTAGGTTCGCGTACTTAAGACACCGGACAGAGTTTACAATCTCCAGCAGAGATTCTCGGGATGAGAACTTCGTCGGTTCGTGGACTGGGTTCGCAGACTTGGCTCACGCAAGTAGTTTTTCAACTTCAGCAGAAATTCTCGGGTTTGGGAACATTGGAAGTTCGCGGACTGAGTTCGCGGACTTGGCACTTGTCATACTTCTGGTTCTCTTAATCAACAAAGTTCGAGAACTTCGGTTCAAGGAATACATTGGTTATGTAATCCAAACTCTCAATCCAATCATTGAAACATTCTTAGAGGACATTATATAGTTGTTACACCATTTCTCGTCAAAGCAATTTCCAAAGTGATTGAAACATTCATGACTTTCATCACTAGATAAAGATAAACTTGGTCAAAGCGAAAAGCTTGCCAAGACATATTTCGAGATATTGATAGGCGAGGTATACTCGGCTCGAAATATCAAATGTGTATAATCTAATCTGTATGTATAGCATACGACTTTTTTCTCAAAGAGTAGGAGATAGAATAGATAGACTTTTGAGTGACAGATAAGTTCAAGTCTCCACATACCTTTTTGTCGAGAAGTTCCACCGGTTCCTTGAGTAGTCCTTCTACTTGTATGATGAATCGCCATGAAGTCCTTGAGTTCAACTACACTTACTATCCTAGTCCGAGAGTTAGCTATAAGAGACTAGAAACCGAGACTTATAGTTTTGATCACTAACATTGACAAACATGCTTGAGACTTAGCTATTCAGGCACCTTTTCCATGAACTTTCTTGGCATGTTGCTACTTCAAGCTTCAAAGTTCATTCCAATTGATCTTTCCACACAAGACCAACTTCTTCTAGTTTCCATACTAGTGAAACCCAAACAATTCTTCACTGAATTTGACAAACAAATGACATTAACTTGAGTAAAAGAGAGAAAAATCAGCAACTGTGTCCCCTAACACAGCTCTGATACCAGCTGTCACATGCCCATTTAATCACCTAAAATTTTCATGGGACATGACCGGCAATGATTTTGGTTCAGTGAATCATCTTCACCTATAATCACTTAGCCTTGCATACTTGCATCAAAGTACGCATCTGCCTTCACTCATAAGGCTTTGCACAACGGAAGTCTTCTTCTTCTTTCTCTCTAACTCTTCATGCCCCCCATAAGCATAAGAGGTTCTGCCATGTACTTAAACAATTCTCACACAAATCAGCAACATCACAAACAAAAATTTATACTGCAACAAATCCATTTTATTGCACTAAAGAAGATTACAAAACTCGCCCATCACATGGACCAAAACCAGGCCATTCACCCTCTTGGTGAATGCCTAAAACACTCTCTACATTAGTGGTTCTTATACAAAACGAACAACCCTAACATTATTGATTCCTAGGATATTTATACTAACTACGTTCAGGCCAAAACCTCTATGCAACCGCTTGCACAAGCCTTGGACAGCCAAGTGTCCAAGTAGTTTCCATAACCGCCTAAAGTGTGCATAACTAACTAGCTTCTGATCTGTGCCACCTCAATCCACACCTGTCCCAAACGGTTTTGGACACTCTCATATGGTTATAAACTCACTTTATAACCGTTTACCTTTGTCTCACACCTTTGGCGTGCTTGCAAAGCCAATAACCAACACTTGAGCCATAATGCGCCAGTTTTGTGAACCACTGCATATGGTGTTGATCTGAACCTGCTAAGATGCCTTAGTTAATCCAAATTCATGCCAACATGATTTCCAATTGATTCCAATACGTGTCATATGCTCATATGCGTTATTCTTGCTTCACTTAGCCAATTTGCTTGACAATAGTAATGCGCACTCTCGCATTACTAGCTTGTTTGTATTGTTCAAGCTTTGGTCAGCCTTGAACTAATGCCATAGACCAACTCTTGGCCTATTCTAACTTCTTGTATCATCCTTGAGTTTGGGCCAACTCAATTCCACGGACATGCCAACATCACATGTTGCATGTTGCATGTTGCACCTTGCAACTTTGGCTTTGTCTTTCCTTTCCTCAATGAAGCTTCATTGTGTCGGCCAATAAGCTTCATTATTTAGCCAAATGTATTTACAATGTAGTTCTACTCTTGCACTTCATTGGCCATGCGGGGTTATTTCATTCTTATCACTTGACAGTCTACGCAGTGTTGCGTCGTTCTGGCTGCACACTGGCATGACTTGCAACTCTGTAACGCGCAATCATTATGCGTCACTTGCCTGACCAGCAACACTAAGCCCCAATGTTTGAACATATGAGGAGAAATTCAAGTAAGCTTGTGAAAACGAGATCATCCAATAATTGTCTTTTTTTGAGAATCACCAAATCAAAAAATAAATACCCAAAATAAAAGGTTTAACAGTTCTTTGTTCTCTGTCGGTTGCCTCATCTTCAACTTTTTTCCTTGTCAGCGTGGCCTTTGTGCTAGGAAAGATGGATAATGTTCTTTAATGGTGGTGGGTTGATACCGGCTACCTGCAGCGATTCGGTCATGCCGGGAGTTTGGTAAATAATGCCGGCATAAGACGCCATGTACTTTCCGACAATGAAATACTCGTCAACATATCTGAGAGGAATGAGAATAGTGTTAGTACCTAACCTGTAATATAATACAAAATGCATACGAATGATGCCTTACTTTTCATAGAATGGTGGTCTATGTCTATGTTGAGCAATAACTGCCACATCATGCACACAAGGTACACCTGATATCTGCCACTTGCCGTAGTCGCACGTTCTCAGTAACAAATTAACATTCCTACTTGGCTTGTTGCATATATTCGTCACCAAATTGATGAAGTTGTTGCGCCAAACTGGACGTGATGATGCATGATACAATCTTTTATGAAGGATTTGATCCCCTAATTTTGCACTTGCTCTCGGAACGATGCGTTCATCCTTCCACAGTCTTCCATTCCTTCGCCTTGTCAAAAACAGCTGAATAAGCTTAGCTTCAAAACCCATTATGAACTGGCATATGGGCAAACACTTGAGCTCAGTTATCCACAGATTAAACGCCTTGCTGAAGATGTTTACCATTTGCGGACAACGGGCAGAAAGGTCATACGAGTGCCTAGCCCAACTTGATTTCCCACACGCTTCAACCCAACGCCTTTGAAGCTCTGACAAATTTATTAGATTCCACTCGTGGTAAACACGGTTGTAAGACTTTGCTGCATCTAATGCTTTTTCTGAGATTCTGGTTCATCAAACCCAATACGGATATTCTGATAAAACTTACGATCACATAGTCTATGAAAATGTTTAACATCCTGGAAGTTCTGGTCAACGGAAATATTGATGCCTGTAAGGACAGCATTCGAGCACATTAGACGCATCAAAAACATATACATAACTGATAGATTTGAGATTCCAATGTCTCACCATTCGAGAAGTCGTGAAAAATGTAATTGCCCTTTTGGTGTCCTTCAGGAGCGGAGGGATGATAGCCAGAAATTTTTCCCATTCTTTCATTCTTCCCTCCCTGCAGATGTAAATGGCAATAGGATACATGCCATTGTTAGCATCCACAGAGGTAGCAGACAAAACTGTTCCACCATACATACTATTTAGCAGGGACTCGGCTAATTCTATAATTGGTCTGCATCCATCATTAAACCCATCAAGGGATGTCTATATGCAATACATAAGCCTTCAAACTCTTTAGTCTCTGGGTGGATGCTCCAACTTGCAATGTTTCCAGGGTTCGTTTCAACAATCTGCCGGCACATCTCAGGTACTAGACTGAGTTCAAACAATTGCAAAAAGGAATCATATCAACAACATACACATTAGCAAGTACAAAAACTTAACACACACCATACATACATACATACATACATCCAAGGCGATAGAGTTACCTGAAGCTGTTTATATAGGATTCATACGTCTGTACAAGGCAATCATGGAGTGCTTTGCGTATTTTTGCTGTAGAAATTTTAACTTTTTGCTTCTCGAATATTTGTTTCCTAATGCTTTTGGTGTTACACCTTATCCCACTTGTAATGTATCCCGTAACTATTCCCCACAACGTTTCTTCCCCAATGTCGATTTTTTTCATTTTTCTGGCATCGGATCCGGTATCACTAGGATCACTACAATACCAATCAAATTTCATACTAGAATAACCACTCTGAATACAGTCATCGGTATCACAGTGGTCCTCGTCAATTATGCTTGTGGGCTTCTCCTCTTCCTTCCCTTTGTCCCTCTTCACCGATTTACAAAGGGGAACGTTGTCATAATCAGGCTCGGGTGTGGCGCTGCAAAAAAAAAAAAACAGATTAAAGGGGCACACCACATCCAGTTGTTGAGAATTGGGGCATGAGAATCTTTGATTCTCTTCCAAGATGTTGGGGACCAAGGGAACAAAGAACAAAATAGAAGCAGTTGTTGGAAGATGAGAACAGAACAACAATAACTAGAAAAAAAAAAATCAAATTGCAAAAAAATAAAATAAAAAAATGTTGACCCCCATGTGCTACATACAGACAAGAATATCGATGGATTAAAGTGGTCCTCCATTTCGTATTTATAAAAGAAAACTTACTGAGTAAAGTCAAAAAATCTCTTTTCATTGATTTTAGTTTTTTAAACACACAACACTGAGAGATCTGACCAAAAAACATAGACGACCACATGAACAACCAGATGTTGGATTTAAGGTGGTTTGCTGCGATGAACTCGCCGGTGTTTTGAGAATTAAAACGGGCCCAATTTTACATCATCCAACAGACCACTTCACAAACAAAGTCACTAATTCACTTTTTATTTTTTTGGGTTGAAAAAAAAGTGGTGTTGGTATTTACACACATCACACTGAAAAACAAATACAGGTGAAGAGATCCAACAAAAAGAAAACACATCTTTAATCATTTAATCATGGGATCATCATTCCAAAAAATCAAAATAATAAATACTACCAGTATCATCTAGATCGGAATATTCTTCTTGCCATCAACACCAACTACTAACTGATAATAATCAATGCAATAACCTGTAGCATGCCACCTTAAACCCAACATGCAGAACCGAATCTAGTAAATGCAATATTTGTACAACCTGAAATTAAAGCATTCATACTCAAACAACTTAATAGCTAGCAGAGTATAAAAGTGCAAAATTCTCTGAATGCACTTACCAGTTTGTTTTTTTCCTCTTCGTCATTAATGAAATCAACTAAACCCTCTATAGATTTGCAATAATGGACCAGAAAAGCGCTCTAGTCTCTCTCTATCCTCTTATATGAATTCAACACAGTGAGATGAGATGAGGTGAGATGAGTGAAGCTAAAATAAAATGAGTGTAGTAAATGCTTCATATCTAGACATTCCAGACCAGATCTACCCACCCGCCACATTTAATGTCACACATTTGTCGACCGTTCATCTTCAACTACTTATTACACGTGTTTACATCTGGTCTACTAGAAAAACCAACATTATGATTCTTGACCAGCCAACTCGGTTTTAAAAAAGCGGGGGTCTAACAACACCACCCAATATTTCGCTTAGAAATCTGTATGGACTAACACCGAAATACTTTGCTAGAGAATCAACTAGACAGTCAAACTCAATCTTGATAAAAGTATCTCAAGGAGTTAATATCTCTCTCTTGATTTGATTTTTACTCAAGCTAAAATCAATAGCGAGTCTTTATCAAATACAAGGAATAACTTGGATGGTACCAAAGACCAATGTCCAAGGATCAATCAATATCAATCAACAACCTAAGGTTGGATTTCCAATTGATGATCACGAATGCACAACCTGTATTATTTCAATTATATAAAATATAATGCGGAAAAGAAATAACACAAACACCAGAAATTTTGTTAACGAGGAAACCGCAAATGTAGAAAAACCCCAGGACCTAGTCCAGATTGAACACACTATATTAAGCCGCTATAGACACTAGCCTACTCCAAGCTAACTTCGGACTGGACTATATTTGAACCCCAATCAGTCTCTCACCGATCCAAGGTACAGTTGTACTCCTACGCCTCTGATCCCAGCAGGATACTGCGCACTTGATTCCATTAGCTGATCTCACCCACAACCAAGAGTTGCTGAAATCCAAAATTGCATACTTGACAATAAACAAATCTGTCTCACACAGAAAAGTCTATGAAAGGATAAATTTGTCTCCCACAGAAAAACCCTAGGTTTTGTTCCATCTTAAGATATGAAATCAAGGTGAACAGGAACCAAATGATAATCCGGTCTTATATTCCCGAAGAATGGCCTAGATTAATCAATCACCTCTCTACAATCCTTCCTGACTACACAGGCGGTTTGTCGAGGAATCACAAACAGTGAGACGAAGATGTTTGTGACTTCTTTATCTTGCCTATCGGAGAACTCTCACAACCTCAATCCAATCAATCGATTGTACTCGTACGATAGAAGATGCAAGATCAGATCACACAACTACGATAAAAGTAGTATCGGTCTGGCTTCACAATCCCAATGAAGTCTTTAAGTCGTTAACCTGGTTTTAGAGAAGAAAACCAAAGGTTAAAGGAGAATCGACTCTAGCGAGCGCACTAGTATCACATAGACGTGTGGTGATTAGTTTTGCACAATGCTAGATGTCTCCTTTATATAGCCTTTAAATCGGGGTTTTGCCTTAGTTACAAAGAAATTCATATTCACCATTAGATGAAAACCTGATTTAGATTCAATCTAATATTTCTCAACCGTTAGATCGAAAACTTAGCTTGTCACACACACTTGGGTAAAAGTTTACTGGGTTTGCGAAAACCATGCCCAAACGTGTACGTGTATGTTAGTTCAACATAGTAACCCAAAATGTTAACCATATGAGTATTTCATATTAACCTTGTTCTGCTTCACCATAACTAGTTCAATTGACTCAAATGAACTAGTTAAAGAGTTGTTCAATTGCTATGAGATCTTATGTAACTACACAAGACACAATTGAAACAAAGATGATTCGATTCGATTGAATCGGCTCATGAACTTTATAGCCACGGTTTGCATAAATCATTCCTTTGTAATTTAAGTTTCATGTTCAGAGCACATCTGTAGATCATAACCTCTTAAGCTCACAAACAAGTTCGCGGACTTAAGACAACCGGCGGAGTTTTCCAAACTCAGCAGAAAATCTCGGCAAGGAGACTTCCACCAGTTCGCGGACTAGGTTAGCGGACTGAGTTCGCGGACTTACACGCAAACGAGTTTTGGGAAAATCCTAGCAGAAATTTTCGGTACGAGAACTTCCGTCAGGTCGCGGACTGGGAAAAGCCAATTCCTCCGGTTTCTCTCAATCAATAAAGTTCGAAAAATTCGGATTAAGGAATACATGGTTATGTAATATAAACTCTCATTCCAATCATTGACACATTCTCAGAGGACGTTATATATCCGTTATTCACATCCCGTTTCGCGACAGAGCAACTCTCTAAGTAAATTTTTCATGAATTTCGTCACTAGGTGAAGATAAACTTGATCAAAGCGAAATGCTTTACCAACACATGATTTCGAGATATAGATAGGCGAGATATACTCGGCTCGAAATATCAAATGTGTATGATCCAGTCTATATAGCATACAACTTTTTGTCTCATAAGAAGTAGGAGATAGAAGAGATATACTTTTGAGTGATAGATAAGTTCAAGTCTCCACATACCTTTTTGTTGATGAAGTTCCACGGTTCCTTGTATAGATCTTCGTCGTTGTATGATGAATCGCCATGAAGTCCTTGAGCTCAACTACACTTTTCTATCCTAGTCCGAGACTTAAGCTATAATAGACTAAAAATCAAGACTTATAGTTTTGATCACTAACATTGACAAACATGCTTGATATAACAACGCATGCGAGGTCGACCGAGCTATGCTCTAACAATCTCCCCCTTTGTCAATTTTAGTGACAAAACTATTAATACATATGGAATACAAAAAAGATAAACTTTAGTGGCTCTTATTTCATAGTCTAATCTTCAACGTTCCTTGAAATCTTCGTCCTTCCAAGTACTCCAATGATCCCAAAGGTTGTAAGTTCAGCATCACCGTTGTTGAAGATCCGTAGCTATAACAATGAGAGAAATCAAGATTCTCGATCATCATTATACAGTGACATAGTATTATTATGTAACATCAAAGTCCAATTGCATCACGACTTTAACAATAATACTACAGTGATATGTATCACTCCCCCTTAGCCAATACTCCATCTCACATGGAAACCACTCCCCCTTACACAATGATCCGAAAACCGTATGTACATGTAGTAGAACTACACAATAATTCTCCCCCTTTTTGTCAATAAAATTGGCAAAGGTACAAGAACGGGATCCTAATGAAATTTCCGAGAAGAGACGTTTCATAGACTAAAATAAAAATATATACCAACTTAATTTAGATGCAATCATAAAGTCGAAGTTAAATGCATTCATCAAGGAGTTTTAAGATACAAGATAACCCCTATAAAATTCCACAGTCGCACACCCCGCAAGATATTACCATTAAGCACAAGTTCAAAAGAACTCTCCCTCATTTGATGTCATTCCCGAAAGAACAACAAGAGCGACCTTTATTTCGAAATAAAAGAAGAATTTTTAATTGGACACCAAAAACCATAGAAATGATTTTCTATATCCAAAACTCAACCAAATTAATCACAAGAAAACCCATGATTAATTCAATTGGAATATGCAACTAAATCAAACCACAAAAGTGATCAGTTTAATTGAAAGTGCTCAACATAAGTAAACTTACGGAGCTATGAATAAGGTAATCATACGGAGATGACTAACATAATCGTTCACATACTCAACATAAGGAAAAACCTTACGGAATATACGACTACATGATTAGTATATTCGTTCATATACTCAACACAAGGACTTGTGGAATATATGAAAACTCAACTAGAATAATTACAAGAGAACCCATAATTAATCTAATTGGAAAACAAACAACCAAACTAATCACAAAAGTAATCAATTTAATTGTCAAAGGATTTTCTCGACAAAAGAAGACTTTCGGAGCAAATAACTAGGTAACCAACCAAGATTATTAATTTAGTTCATAATGCTCTACATATAGCATCTTATGGAACAACCAACAAGCCAATAATAAAAATCGACTTAGTTGTATCGTACTCAACATAAGACACACAATGGAGCCTTCACGGTAAAACATAACAAAATGGATCAATGAAGATGAATACATTGGATAACATACAAGGATCTATTTTATTTTCCATCATTATATGCATAACGACATAATAGATTTTATCCTTGTCAAACAAAATATTTTATCCTATTTTCCATCAAATACATGACTGCATAGGCATAACTTTTGTAATTGTCAAAAGTCCATTCATCCTTTCATCAATACGAATATCAATTTATGAACGACTTTACTTTTGACACAATATGGGACCTTCAAGTTCACGGATGCAAACAATACATATCCCGTAAAAATATTGCAATACTTCAAAACAGATTAATACTGCAATAACATCATCCTCCAAATATTTCTAGAATTTAAAACCAATAAACCTAAAAAATAACATAAAAAGATGAAAACAAAAATAGTTATGTGTAGTCACAATCTTCGCTATTCAAAACGCTAGTTTTCCTTCCTACTAAATTAAAAAGAAGACTTACTAGGTATTGTAGATCTTTCTCAGGGCATCTACAGAAAACTCCTTCTTGTTATTGAAAAACTCATTGATTATGGGAACGTTCAATTCCTCTAAATCTTCAGAAATATTAGTTAACTCACTAAGTTCCCTTTTTAGATCACGCAAGGTATTCTTGGTTAGAGACAACCTTTTTTCATAGTGAGTTATTTCTTCCACAGAGGAAATGATTCGATATTTTAAATTATTTCTCTTGCTGATGAATTCTTTCACCATTTCTCCAAAATGATCATCAGCACGACAACCAGAAAAGAGACAGTTAGAGGAAGAACTTTTTCTAATAATTGTAGACTTCTTCTTTATCATACTTGAGGAAGTATGAAAACGTATGAGAAGAAAGAAGAAGATAAGAAGATTTATAAGTGTCAAACCCTAATCCTTGACACAGTCTTCCACGGTTTAAGGATCCACAATCAATATCATTAGCAGGATATTTTATTAACAAACAAAGATACATACTTGAGCCACAAGATGCAGAGCCTCAATCCTCTCAAGCTACGAATGAGGATGCAGGTGTCTCCGAGCTCAACCAGAGACAAAGTGAGCCAGATGCTCCCCTTGCTTGTCAAGGCTTGTTGCATAAACAGGTTTCCTCCTCTTTCTGATTATGGAAGCATTGGTTTTGCACAACCTTTGATTATCCAGATTCAAATTTTGCATGTTCTCTTGTAGTTTAGAAATTCTTTTGTTCCTCTGCTTGAACCTCCAACACGTGTTTTGAACATTATTTGCATTTCCACAAAACAAACAAATCGGCGATCCTTTGTCTTGTTGAAGTGCCTTCTGTTTATTACAACTGCCAGCCTTTGTTTTCCCATGACACTTAGGAACATAGTTGAAGATACCTGCAGTCTTACTCTTAAATCCTAAACCATTAGTGTTTCCAAAGGATTTCTGACAAAATAACATTGCTGAGATTTTATCAGAACTTCCAGATAATCGTTGAAGATCATCTTTGAGAGTATTAATCTCTTTTTCCTTTAGAAAAATGGTCCTGGTGAGTTGATCATTAAGAAAATATATCTCAAGATCTTTAACTTAGATTAAAGATTCCATTTTCTTCAATAAAGCTTTTAATTGAAGATTTTCTTGAAGGACCTCTTTGTTCAAGAAATCGAAAATCTTTGTGTCAGACTCAATTTTTGAATCAGATTTTGAGTGTATGGAGGTTTCTGCTGCGAGAGCTATAGATTCACATCCAACAGACATATTCAAGACGTCGACACAAGGAGATTTATCTTCCATAGAATCTTTAGAAGCAATAGCTGACAGGGGATGTTTATCACATCTAACGCTCCTCTTTATAAAATCCTTAATCCTTTCTGTTAACAACGGTTTATTGAACCAATAACCAGATGAATAACACCCATCATCCCAAGATAAGTTAGAGGATTTACTTGTCTCGGAAACAGCGTTGAAAGCAAAGGTTTGACCAGAATTTGGATCACGAATTGTCACCTGTCCACATGAGGTATTGATGGAAGGGGTGTTGAGGTTGTTTCCTCCATTGATCGCATGTTTTTTAGAAACGTATCTCTTGTCTTCAAATACAGTTTCAAAGATATCACAGGCTTCTTTAGACTTAGTGCAAGTAGCCACATAGTACTGAAGATATGGGGTAACGACCTGTCTGATAGCATTTAATCCAAAATAGTTTTGCATTGCAGCAAGAGATTCTTCAGGACTATAACTACCAACATCCTTTGGCATAGATATATCGTATTTTGTATTAACCGTAGGATTATAACCTTTAACAATACATACCCAGGTTTGAAAATCACATGCTTGAAGATAAGCACACATTGCAACTTTCCATGCTGAGTAGTTTGAGCCATCAAAGATTGGTGGTACGCTAATAGAGATAACACCTCTGTCCATAAAGTCAGATCGCTACAAACACGGACTTGTTAGGTCTTAAACGTGTTTGCCTGCTCTGATACCAATTGAAAAAGCGGGGATCTAACAACACCACCCAATATTTCGCATAGCAATCTGTATGGACTAACTCCGAAATACTTTGCTAGAGAATCAATGAGACAGTCAGACTCAATCTAGATAAAAGTATCTCAAGGAGTTAATATCTCTCTCTTGATTTGATTTTTACTCAAGCTAAAATCAATAGCGAGTCTTTATCAAATACAAGGAATAACTTGGACGGTACCAAAGACCAATGTCCAAGGATCAATCAATATCAATCAACAATCAAAGATTGGATTTCCAATTGATGATCACAAACGCACAACCTGTATTATTTCAATTATATAAAATATAATGCGGAAAAGAAATAACACAGACACCAGAAATTTTGTTAACGAGGAAACCGCAAATGAAGAAAAACCCAGGGACCTAGTCCAGATTGAATACACACTGTATTAAGACGCTACATATACTAGCCTACTCCAAGCTAACTTCGGACTAGAATATAGTTGAACCTCAATCAGTCTCCCACCGATCCAAGGTACAGTTGTACTCCTACGTCTCTGATCCCAGCAGGATACTGCGCACTTGATTCCCTTAGATGATCTCATCCCACAACCAAGAGTTGCTGCAACCCAAAATCGCAGACTTGATAATAAACAAATTTGTCTCACACAGAAAAGTCTATGAAAGGATAAATTTGTCTTCCACAGAAAAACCCTAGGTTTTGTTCCGTCTTAAGATATGAAATCAAGGTGAACAGGAACCAATTGATAATCAGGTCGTATATTCCGGAAGAATAGCCTAGATTAATCAATCACCTCTCTAAAATCCTTCCTGACTATACAGGCGGTTTGTCGAGGAATCACAAACAGTGAGATGAAGATGTTTGTGACTTCTTTATCTTGCCTATCGGAGAACTCTCACGATCTCAAGCCAATCAATCGATTGTACTCGTACGATAGAAGATGCAAGATCAGATCACACAACTACGATAAAAGTAGTATCGGTCTGGCTTCACAATCCCAATGAAGTCTTTAAGTCGTTAACCTGGTTTTAGAGAAGAAAACCAAAGGTTAAAGGAGAATCGACTCTAGCGAGCGCAATAGTATCACACAGACTTGTGGGGATCAGTTTTGCACAATGCTAGATGTCTCCTTTATATAGCCTTCAAATCAGGGTTTTCCTTTAGTTACAAAGCAATCCATATTCACCGTTAGATGAAAACTTGATTTAGATTCAAGCTAATATTTCTCAACCGTTAGATCGAAAACTTAGCTTGTCACACACACTTGGGTAAACTTTTACTGGGTTTGCGAAAACCATGCCCAAACGTGTACGTGTATGTTGGTTCAACATAGTAACCCAAAAGGTTAACCATATGATCATTTCATATTAACCTTGTTCTTCTTCAGCATAACTAGTTCAATTGACTCAAATGAACTAGTTAAAGAGTTGTTCAATTGCTATGAGATCTTATGTAACTACACAAGACACAATTGAAACAAAGATGATTCGATTTGATTGAATCGGCTCATGAACTTTATAGCCACGGTTTGCATAAAGCATTCCTTAGTAATTTAAGTTTCATGTTCAGAGAACATATTTAGATCATAACCTCTTAAGCTCACAAACAAATTCGCGGACTTAAGACAACCGGAGGAGTTTTCCAAACTCAGGAGAAAATCTCGGCAAGGATACCTCCGCCAGTTCGCGGACTTACATGCAAACGAGTTTTTGGAAAATCCCAGCAGAAATTCTCGGTACGAGAACTTCCCTCAGTTCACGGACTGGGTAAAGCCAATTCCTCCGGTTTCTCTCAATCAACAAAGTTCGAAAACTTCGGATTAAGGAATACATGGTTATGTAATCTAAACTCTCATTCCAATCATTGAGACATTCTCAGAGGGAGTTATATAGCCGTTATTCACATACCGTTTCGCGTCAGAGCAACTCTCAAAGTAATTGAAACTTTTCATGACTTTCGTCACTAGGTGAAGATAAACTTGATCAAAACGAAACGCTTTACCAACACATGATTTCGAGATATAGATAGGCGAGATATACTCGGCTCGAAATATCAAATGTGTATGATCCAGTCTATATAGCATACAACTTTTGTCTCATAAGAAGTAGGAGATAGAAGAGATAGACTTTTGAGTGATAGATAAGTTCAAGTCTCCACATACCTTTTTGTTGATGAAGTTCCACGGTTGCTTGAGTAGATTTTCGTCGTTGTATGATGAATCGCCATGAAGTCCTTGAGCTCAACTACACTTTTCTATCCTAGTTCGAGACTTAGCTATGTAGGCTAGAAATCAAGACTCATAGTTTTGATCGCTAACATTGACAAACATGCTTGAGATAGAAACGCATGCGAGGTCGACCGAGTTATGCTCTAACAGGTTTGACCAGTCAATTTTTCTTTTTGTCCTTTAGAAAAGAAATAATATACCACTTCCCCATCCCGGAAACTTTGTTCGATATTTCTTCTACTGTATCTTAGAGTCAATGAATACTACCGATTTACTCTTTAATTCCTTTATCAAAAAAAATGGACATTTCTCTTTCATGCATCAGGTGGTTCATGTCACCACATGCATAGTAATAAAAAAATTTGTGGCCATTTTTATTCACTGTAGTGTCTGTATGTTGCATATGAAGAGTATTTTATTCATAGAATCTACATCTGTAGTGTCTTGAACTTCACTGATCTACCAAAATAGTAACAAACACTTGTTGCAAACCAAAGCATATTGATTTTATGAACTTACAAAATGCCTTCTACTTCTCTGAAGCGCACTCGTCAATATAGCTAACAGTGTTTGTATTGACTCTTTTGTTATGCTTCGACTATGTAAGCTTTTACTTATCTCCAAAAATACATATTGAATACCTAAATCCCCAATTGTATCGTGAACATGAACCCTAATTATCCTTCTATCCCAAATTCAATTTGACATAGAAATTTATATAAGTAAGCATTCATAGAAACTGGACCTTGGCCATCTTTGCCTTGAAGTCATCAATGTACATGATCATGTACCACAACCTCCATTCAGCTTCAACTGCGACCATTTACTCCGCCATCTGATAAGCAAAGAAACATGTAAACTGCGGGTAAGCAAAGACATGCATGATGCAGCAAGTATAAGTAGGGTAATAATACAATTGCATGAAACAAGAAATCTAGCAAGTATACAAGTAAAATACTTACCACGTAATATAGCAGGTACACAAGTTGATGCCAACCCACTTCAGCTCACTTCCCACCAGCGTAATACCTCGCAAGTATAAACTGAAGGTCAAACTACACAAATTTAAAATTAATAGTACAAGTATAACCAAGTGAAGTACTTACCAGGTTACCCGGATGGATACCACTGCTTCAGCTGACCTTGTGTGAAGTTCCCTGTGCATTCACATATAACAGAAAAAAAACCACCCGCATATATACAGAAAAATGATGAACTGAAAGTAAAAATTCATTCATAAGCCGGTTTGTATTAAAATATATTGAAAAAAAGTCACATCAGACAAAAAAAGATGCTTCAGGTAAAGCTCTTCTTACGCACAACTGCAATATAGTATGTGTATCAACCAGTATATGTAGAAAAGTTAATGATAGAAACATCCTCTCAAAAAGGAGAGGAAAAGGAGAGAATAAGCTACAACTAGGTTTTGCGAATCACCAATAGAACTGATGTCATCTTGCTATGTGAGAAAGATAAAAACCAGACTTAAAAAACTTCCTAAATTTAGTTCAGTTGAACTTACAAAACTTCCTAACAAGTTTGTCTTGATCAAAAAACACTATTTTTACTCTTTCATCACTTCCATATATCCATTGCATAGGATTTAAATATGTCCAACAGACTGCACAAATTTCCCTGGTCACTCGCCTTTGACTTCAGCGCAGCAAATTCTGATTTCAGTTTGATAGGCAGAGTTTTTGACACTTCATGTTCATTCTGTAATCAGAAATGCGAGATTGGGATTCCTCCGGTAAAGTGAAGCTCCTTTCTGATCACAAGGGGATAAAGCGGTCTGAGTTAGTGAGACTTAATCATGACGACAAAGTCGGTATACAAGATTATACCTCTTTTTATAGAGTTTAAAAAGCGGGGGTACAACAACCAAACCCAATATTTTTCTTAGCAATCTGTATGGACAAACTCCAATATACTTACAAGAGAATCAACTAGACTCAATCTTAATAAAGCATATCAAAGAGTTATATCTCTCTTTCTTGATTCAATTCTTTCTCAAGCAAATAAAAATCTGCGAGTCTAATTGAATACAAGAGAAATCACTTGAACGGTACCAAAGACCAATGTTCAAGGATCAATAAATTCCAATTGATTGATTCAAACGCACAACCTATGATATTTCAATTATATAACAAAATATAATGCGGAATAGAAATAACACAGACACCAGAATTTTGTTAACGAGGAAACCGCAAATGCAGAAAAACCCCGGGACCTAGTCCATATTGAACACCACACTGTATTAAGCCGCTACAGACACTATCCTACTACAAACTAACTTCGGTCTGGACTGTAGTTGAACCTCAATCAATCTTACACTGATTCAAGGTACAGTTGTGCTCCTTACGTCTCTGATCCCAGTAGGATACTACGCACTTGATTCCCTTAGCTGATCTCACCCACAACTAAGAGTTGATACTACCCAAAGTCGAAGACTTTAATAAACAAATCTGTATCACACAGAAAAGTCTACAAAATAGAGTCTCCCACAGAAATACCTACAAGTTTTGTTCCGTCTTTTGATAAATCAAGGTGAACATGAACCAATTGATAACCCAGACTTATATTCCCGAAGAACAGCCTAGTATTATCAATCACCTCACAATAATCTTAATCGACGTGGCGAAAGAAGATATTGTGGAATCACAAAGATGAGACGAAGATGTTTGTGATTACTTTTTTATCTTTCCTATCGGAGATATAGATCTCAAGCCAATCGTTACGATTGTACTCAAACCGATAAAATCAGCAAGATCAGATCACACAACTACGAAAAAGTAGTATCGGTCTGGCTTCACAATCCCAATGAAGTCTTTAAGTCGTTAACCTGGTTTTTAAGAAGAAACCAAAGTTTAAAGGATAATCGACTCTAGCTAATACAACTAGTATCACACAGGAGGTGTGGGGATTAGGTTTCCCAGTTGCTAGAGTTCTCTCTTATATAGTCTTTCAAATCAGGGTTTGTAATCAATGTTAGCTTGGTAACAAAGCATTCAACATTCACCGTTAGATGAAAACCTGATTAGATTCAAGCTACTATCTTTCAACCGTTGGATCGAAAACTTAGCTTGTTACACACAAATGAAATGTACTATTTTGGGTTTATGTAACCGTACCCAAACATGAACATTTGTTGGTTTAAAAATAGTTAACCAAATGGTTAGCCATATGAGCACTTTCATATCAACCATGTTCTTCTTCACCATAACTAGTTCAAATGACTCAAATGAACTAGTTAGAGAGTTGTTCAATTGCAAGGAAATATTATGTAACTGTACAATACACAATCGAAGCAAAAATGATTTGATTCACTCGAATCGGTTAAAGAACTATATAGCCACGGTTTGCATTTAGCATTCCTTAGTTAATATGAATAAGTTCACAAACAATCGTCTTTAGATATAACCAGCTTAATTTCGCAGACTTAGTTCGCGGACTTAAGTTCCCGGAAGGAGTTCTCAAACTCCAGCAGATTTTCTCGGGTCGAGAACATCCGCCAGTTTGCAGACTGGGTTCGCGGACTGAGTTTACGACTCTTGTTACGGTTCTCTTGATCAACAAAGTTCGCAAACTTCGGTTCAAGGAGAAAGGACTTATACATATATGTGTTTCCACACAATGCTCATATCCATCATTAGTTATTTAATCTAAACTCTCATTTAAATCATCGAAACATTCTTAGAGGACATTTCGTCAAAGTAAGCAATTTTCAAAGTGATTTAAACGTGTCACGACTTTCATCACTAGGTAAATATGAACTTGGCCAATGCAAAATCTTACCAACACATATTTCGAGAAATAGATAGGAGAGATAAACTCGACTCGAAATAGCAAATGTGTATAATCAGAGTCTATATAGAAAAACGACTTTTGTCTCAAAATAGAAGATAGAGTAGATGGACTTTTGAGTGATAGATAAGTTCAAGTTTCCACAGACCTTTTAGTCAATGAAGATCCACCAGTTCCTTGAGTAGTCCTTCATCTTGTATGATGATTTCCATGGAGTTCTTGAGCTCAACTACACTTTGTATCCTAGTCCAAGATTTAGTTATAGTAGACCAGAAATCAAGACTTATAATTCTGATCACTAACTTTGAAAAACATGCTTGAGATAACAACGCATGCGATTTCGACCGAGCAATGATCTAACAATCTCCCCCTTTGTCAATTTTACTGAAAAAACTATCAATATATATGGAATACAAAAAATAAATGAATTAACTTTTGTAGCTCCTATTCAACATGCCTACTCTTCAACATTACTCGAAATCTTCGTCACTTCCGAGCACTCCAATGATCTCAAAGGTTGTAAGTTCAGCATCATCGTTGTTGAAAATCTGTAACTATAACAACGAGAAAACAAGAGTTTTCAATCATTGTTATACAATGGCATAGTATCATTATACAATATCAAAGTTCAATTGCATCACAACTTCGACAACAATACTATGGTGATATGTATCACTCCCCCTTAGTCAATACTCCATCTCACATGGAAACCACTCCTCCTTACATAATGATCCGAAAACCATATGTATTTGTAGTGTGAACTACATATTAATTCTCCCCCTTTTTGTCAATAAAATTGGCAAAGGTACGAAAACGGGATCCTAATGAAATTTCCGAAAGAGACATTTCATGACCAAAATAAAGCACATATCATCTTATTTAGATGCAATCATATAGACGAAGCTAAATGCATTCATCAAGGAGTTTAACCCCTATAATATTCCACAGCCGCACTCCCCACAAATATTTGGCAATTAAACACAAGTTCAATTAAGAATTCTCCCCCATAATATGTCATTACCGAAATAACAACAAGAGCGACCTTAATTTCAAAAAAAAAAGAAGGATTTCTTTGGACATAACAAATCACATACAAGTATGAATTTGAATCCAAAAAACTCAATTAAATTAACCACAAGAGAACCCATGATTAATTTAATCGGAAATGCTCAACATAAGTAAACTTATGAAGACTCAAAAATACACAATTAGATTAATCACAAGACGTAATCAATTTAATTGGTCATGCTCGACATAAGAGAACTTACGGAGCAACAACTAAATAACCAAACGAGAATGATTAATTTAGTTGAACATGCTCGACATAAAGTACCTCGCGGAGAAACAACTAAGCTAAGAATAACTCAGTCGATTGTGCTCAACATAAGACACCTTATGGAACAACACAGTATATACACAAATTTTGGATCAGAGGTCGACCTAATACCGTGAAATAAGCAAGGATTCATTCTATTTACCATCACCTTTTTCACAATGACAAACAATAGACATAATCCTTGTAAACAAAAGATTTTGACCCTTCTTCCATCAATAATTGACATAATAGGCTTAACTTTTGTATTTTCCAAAAGTTCATTCCTTCTTTTATCAACACATGCACATCGACATATAAAGGACTTAACTTTTGACATCGTATTCTGTACTTTTTATGGATCCCAATATTTAGCAGTTTAATTGAAAGACAAAATCATTCAAAGCTAAAATAGCATAAAAGTTATTACAACTAATAGTTTTAACAGGATCAACATAAAAGTTCAACAGAAAGAGATCATCAGAACAAGATTTAATCACTCCCTCCATAAAAGTCAATATCAATCTCAAGGAACTTCTCGATTAGATCAGGATGTTCAGCTTCAGCAACCTCCAACTGTTCTTTCATGCAATCAACTTCTCTTTGAAGGCGCACCAGTTCAGGGTTTGCAGCTGCGGAGGTACTTGCTGAAGTACTAGTTGAGGATTGCTTCATCTTTTGGATGCTAGATTTACTCAGAACTTTTGGACCACCAATGTTAGTCCCAAAAGGAGTAATGTGATATAGATTTGTTTTTGATTGTCGTTGTAATTGTAGTAAATAGGGATTCGAACTCTAAGACTTGTTAAGATTAATTTTAAAGGAATAAAATAGAGAGTTAATGGGTCTAGGATTCGGCCAAACTCATATCAAGAGGTTAAATTATTCATTCTCAAACAATTATCGCTCAATAAATAAAACAATATTGACTCTTATTTTTTCCAAGGTAGATTCTCCAAACATTAGTTATAAATCGTAAGCATGGGACATCAAACATCTAAGCAAGCATGACCCATCTAATAAAATGATAACTAATTTTTTCAAATCATATTTCAATTAAAATTAATGCAAAAGTCTTATAAAGAATTAAATAATTTTAATCATGTATGAAATTCATCTTCCTCCGTCGACCCAGTGTTGGGGTTTAGCTTCTCATGATAAATACAAACTCAAAAATATAATTTATAGCTCAAATGGTGTTTTTATTAAAGAAAACTAATAATACAATGAATCTGCAACGCTGTGTCGGCGTTACAGAAATCACTGTTACAATAGATGTTGCAAATACAAATTAAGCGTGCCAGATAGACTGTTACAAGTACTGTCAATAAACGACAGTTTCTTGCGACAGTCCGTAGGCGTCAAAGATCTTCTTCTTCTTCTTCTCTCTGCAGCAGCAGAGAAGTTGCTATGCAACTCTCTATTTTTTTCGCCAGACTCTCGATATCCTTTCTCTGTTTACCAACTACCTTTTTATACTCCACAACATCCAAATATCCTCATTTTAATGCAGAATATTTTCTCTTTAATCCATTATTCTCACTGCCATTACACGAAGATTATTTCTTTCTCTTCATGCGTTAACTGTCTTGAAAACTTCCCAAACTCTGTTGATATGATAAATATATGGATTCTAGGAGAATATCCTCTCTTAACTGCACTTAACTTCTGTATTAAACTCACCAGAAACCCAACCATAAACCCGAAGATATTTCTTCCCTCTTTTATAAAAATCGTGTATATATCTTTCCTTCTTCGGAATTATGCACCTTACCAATCCTGTCATGCCGCTATAACTTCATCCAAATCCATTTGCACGAATAAGTCACACAAAATCTTACCAAAAATCTGCAACAAAATCTTCCACAATAACTCAACAGAATCTATGAAATATCTTCATCCTCAATTTCTTCTAACCGGTGATAATTTCCTTCCTTTCTCGATTCAAATGCAATTACCACCATTGTTTACTCGAAACAGGATGGTATCTATCCATATCCGAGAGTAAATCCCCACAATATCTCCTCAAATCAATCCCAAAAATATTCGCAGAAACAGATTCATTTTTCCCGCCAAAACCTTGTGTTCTTGGTGATGATGAAGGGTGCCCCGTAACAATTTGAAGGGTGCCCATAGCGGTGGGGTGTATATAACAAATCAGGTAGCCCCTTAGCCAGTGGAGTGCCCCATAGTAATAGGTTACCCCTTATCCAAAATTATGAGTTCGAATAACAAGTGTCCTCCGGGGTCCAAAAACCACTTTTCGAGCAACTTTTTCATAAGAGCTTATTCCTTGAAAAGACTTAAAACAATATTATTAGTGATAAAATGAGTCCTAGCTCATGTAATTATGGGTGAAAATGCGTCGCACTTGCGTGTTCATCATAATGTTAAAGTGACTGCAGATTCTTGTGATGAGGCAAGGAAACCCTGGAGTTTTCTTTGGAGTCTATTTCATACTTATCATTTGATTGACAATAAGTCCACAGAAGTCAATATCTTTTCTTTCAGTAATATAACAGATAAATTCAGCAAGAGACCTGGTCCAGAGATTGTTGTCAATGATACTAGGCATCATATTGGCCACAATCAGTTTTGCAGCAACTTTGAGACACAACTCGTCACCACCAACAAAAAATTTTCCATCTCTCCGGGAGACATCTCTTTTAAAGAGACGATTTGACATTTCATTTGGAGTCAATATTTCATTCTCAGGAGGAGGAAAACGAGTATTACCAATATGGGTTACATCTAATAAGTATGCAATAACATAAAGATCCATAGTAATGGAGATACTACCAACCATAGTTTTGAACTGGCAATTGACTATATCTTCTTCATGAATATTAGCATAGAATTGTGCAACCATTTCAATACGAGCAGTTCCTATTAGCTTGTGAATAATACCCCAAGAGTGATTTTTGAAGAAATCCAATAAACCTTGTACCTCAAATTCTGACTCATCATAAAATCTTTCAAAAGTTGGTTGTTTAACCTTATATTCTAAATAAGGCATACGAGAAGGTTGACGAACCTAGCAAGGATACTGGGGTCATAGAACGATTCATCGAGCTTCCTACATGCCTGGTTATTCTTTGCTCCATTGTTGAAAACATACAAAGAGGGAGTTGAGAAACTTACTTGTCTTGTGAACTGTCGATGGTAAACCAGCACACACACACACACCACAAACACAAAAATGATTCTCGACCCAACATGCACGAGCAGATTCTGGAGCCAAGGGAACAAACCAACCTTGAATTGGTTGAGAATCAAGATGTTGAAGGTATGAGAACTGATCGGTTTCTTCTTGCGTCTGTGGATTTAGAGAGGCGGAGAGAAGAGTGGAGAAACAAAAGAGAAATTTTTTTTTTCCTTTAAGTGTCGAGTGAGCCTTTTTGACACGTACGAGAGATGGATTCGTTCGTGAGACGGTTTTGGTTCATCGTATGTGAACTACTCGTGTGCAAGTCAAGGACTCGTTTGGTACAAACAAGGAGTCTTATCTCAACATTAGACTTGAAGAGTATGACACCATGAGAGGTCTTCTTTCCAACAGATTTCACAACTCACAAATGTGTGATCCTTCCAGAGTCTGATTTTTATAAGTTTATCCAAGAATTTTAACAGAACCCAACAAATATTGAGTGACTGATTTTTCTTCTTCCAACTTAATTGAGACAGCTTCTGTAGATAGTTCTTGCTATTGCATAGGAAAACCCCTTTAATAAAAGATGTCCTGGCTTCTTCAGAGATGAAGACAATATTACTATCTTAATATAGAGGATCAAGAACTAAGCTCTGAATCAATTCATACTTTGAGGTGACATACCCAGATGACTGAGATTTAAACTCGTCTTGTAAATCATTTAGTTTGTTACAACTGATTGAGTTACATAGAGGAGGAGCATGGCTCTCACTGAAAATAAATCAATGTCAACCTCAACATGGATATTATTCATCATGACTTGATTTAGCTTCTCAAGAGATTCTTGTTCTTTCTGGAGAAATAAATCAACATTAAAATTTAAGCTTTCAAGTTTCTTTTCAATTCATGAAAAAACTTCAAGGGATTTTAAACTTGGTGGAGGTTTAGACAGAATTTCTTATACATATTTAATTAAATCAGACATGGAAGAGAATTCTGGAATCCCTGGATCAGGTGGTGCATTTATTGAGATAGCACTTCTGTCCATGTAGTCAGATCGCTACAAACACAGACTTTTGAGGTCTTAAATGTGTTTGTCGGCTCTGATACCAATTGAAAAAGCGGGGGTACAACAACCACACCCAATATTTCACTTAGCAATCTGTATGGACAAACTCCAATATACTTTCAAGAGAATCAACTAGACTCAATCTTAATAAATCATATCAAAGAGTTATATCTCTCTTTCTTGATTTAATTCTTTCTCAAGAAAATAGAAATCTGCGATTCTAATTTAATACAAGAGAAATCACTTGAACGGTACCAAAGACCAATGTTCAAGGATCAATCAATTTCAATAAACAACCAAAGGTCGGATTTCCAATTTATTGATTCAAACGCACAACCTGTGATATTTCAATTATATAATGCAAAATAAAAATAACACAGACAGCAGAATTTTGTTAACGAGGAAACCGCAAATACAGAAAAACCCTGGGACCTAGTCCAGATTCAACACCACACTGTATTAAGCCGCTACAGACACTAGCCTACTACAAACGAACTTCGGTCTGGACTGTAGTTGAACCCAAATCAATCTCACACTGATTCAAGGTACAGTTGCGCTCCTTACGTCTCTGATCCCAGCATGATACTACGCACTTGATTCCCTTAGCTGATCTCACCCACAACTAAGAGTTGCTACTACACAAATTCGAAGACTTTAATAAACAAATCTGTATCACACAAAAAAGTCTAAAGAATAGATAAATCTGTCTCCCACAGAAATACCTAAGAGTTTTGTTCTGTCTTTTGATAAATCAAGGTGAACAAGAACCAATTGATAACCCGGACTTATATTCCCGAAGAACAGCCTAGTATTATCAATCACCTCACAATAATCTTAATCGACGCGGCGAAAGAAGATATTGTGGAATCACAAACGATGAGACGAAGATGTTTGTGATTAATTTTCAATCTTGCCTATCGGATATATAGATCTCAAGCCAATTGTTACGATTGTACTCAAAACGATAGAATCAGTAATATCAGATCACACAACTACAAAAAAATAGTATCGGTCTGGCTTCACAATCCCAATGAAGTCTTTAAGTCGTTAACCTGGTTTTTAAGAAGAAACCAAAGGTTAAAGGAGAATCGACTCTAGCTAATACAACTAGTATCACACAGAAGGTGTGGGGATTAGGTTTTCCAGTTGCTAGAGTTTTCCCTTATACAGTCTTTCAAATCAGGGTTTGCAATCAATGTTAGCTTGGTAACAAAGCATTCAATATCCACCGTTAGATGAAAACCTGATTAGATTCAAGTTAATATCTTTCAACCGTTGGATCGAAAACTTAGCTTGTTACACACAAATGAAATGTACTATTTTGGGTTTATGTAACCGTACCCAAACATGAACATTTGTTGGTTTAACAATAGTTAACCAAATGGTTATCCATATAAGCACTTTCATATCAACCATGTTCTTCTTCACCATAACTAGTTCAAATGACTCAAATGAACTAGTTAGAGAGTTGTTCAATTGCAAGGAAATCTTATGTAACTGTACAATACACAATCGAAGCAAAAATGATTTGATTCACTCGAATCGGTTCAAGAACTATATAGCCACGGTTTGCATTTAGCATTCCTTAGTTAATATGAATAAGTTCACAAACAATCGTCTTTAGATATAACCAGCTTAATTTCGCAGACTTAGTTCGCGGACTTAAGTTCCCGGAAGGAGTTCTCAAACTCCAGCTGATTTTTTTGGGTCGAGAACTTCCGCCAGTTCGTGGACTGGGTTCGCAGACTGAGTTCACGAATCTTGTTCCGGTTCTCTTGATCAACAAAGTTCGCAAACTTCGGTTCAAGGAGAAAGGACTTATACATATATGTATTGCCACACAATGCTCATATCCATCATTGGTTATTTAATCCAAACTCTCATTTCAATCATTGAAACATTCTTAGAGGACGTTTCGTCAAAGTAAGCAATTTTCAAAGTGATTGAAGCGTGTCATGACTTTCGTCACTAGGTAAAGATGAACTTGGCCAAAGCAAAATCTTACCAACACATATTTCGAGAAATAGATAGGCGAGATAAACTCGGCTCGAAATATCAAATGTGTATAATCAAAGTCTATATAGAAAAACAACTTTTATCTCAAAATAGGAGATAGAGTAGATTGACTTTTGAGTGATAGATAAGTTCATGTCTCCACATACCTTTTAGTCGATGAAGATCCACCAGTTCCTTGAGTAGTCTTTCGTATTGTATGATGATTGCCATGGAGTTCTTGAGATCAACTACACTTTCTATCCTAGTCCAAGACTTAGCTATAGTAGACAAGAAATCAAGACTTATAGTTATGATCACTAACATTGACAAACATGCTTGAGATAGCAATGCGAGTTCGACCGAACAATGCT